>NC_059332.1:91376481-91683356 GCF_018350155.1 Leopardus geoffroyi | reverse complement strand
TAGAATATTATCAAGCCCACCTCCAAGAGATACAAAATTCTAAATTCTACTCACTCACTCTTAACAAATCTGCTTTTGCCCTTCATTTTGACTGTATATCTTGACCCTATTCAATTATTTCTGTCATCTCTTTAAATGGAAAGGCCAATACCATCCATACAGAGTTGTTGTAATCACACAGAGTAACATAAATGAGATGATCTAGTAAGCCAGACCCTAGTAAAAAACCGATATTGCTTAGAACAAATTAGGCTTCTTGGGTAAAAAGGTGAATTTCTAGAAGGATGTTGGTAGAAATACAAACAATGAAAAAGGTAACTGAATACATCTCTCTGTGACACACTCTTCATTCAGTTATTTTGCCTGGGATTGGGGGGAAAAAAAGAACATGGAAAGAAAAATAAATATCAGTTTAAAAGTAATTCTCTGTGGATCAGTTGATCACTTATCTGAGAATCTCTTGGTGGCATGATGATCAAAAGGCATTGTAAGTAATCAGGAGACTATAGACGCTGGCAAGGATGTGGAGAAACGGGAACCCGCTTGCACTGTTGGTGGGAATACAAACTGGTGTAGCCGCTCTGGAAAACAGTGTGGAGGTTCCTCAAAAAATTAAAAATAGACCTACCCTATGACCCAGCAATAGCACTGCTAGGAATTTACCCAAGGGTTACAGGAGTGCTGATGTATAAGGGGCACTTGTACCCCAATGTTTATAGCAACACTTTCAACAATAGCCAAATTATGGAAAGAGCCTAAACGTCCATCAATTGATGAATGGATAAAGAAATTGTGGTTTATATACACAATGGAATACTACTTGGCAATGAGAAAGAATGAAATACGGCCTTTTGAAGCCACATGGATGGAACTGGAGAGTGTGATGCTAAGTGAAATAAGTCAGGCAGAGAATGGCAGATACCATATGTTTTCACTCTTATGTGGATCCTGAGAAATTTAACAGAAGACCATGGGGGAGGGGAAGGAAAAAAGAATAAAAAGTTAGAGAGGGAGGGAGCCAAACCATAAGAGACTCTTAAAAACTGAGAACAAACTGAGGGTTGATGGGGGGTGAGGAGGGAGGGGAGGGTGGGTAATGGGTATTGAAGAGGGCACCTGTTGGGATGAGCACTGGGTGTTGTATGGAAACCAATTTGACAATAAAAATTCATATTTAAAAAAAGGCATTGTTAGAATATGAATATCAAAATCAGTTTAAAGTTTGAAGTTGTTTGCTATTTAATTCATAATGTGATGACTCTCAGAGACCCACATACCTAGCATTCCACACATTTTTTTTATTCATAGATTTGGAGTTGAGGTATGGGGAATCAAGGACAAGAAGTTGTAAATAATATTTAGGCTAAACCTAGAGCAGAGGTAGAAAAAAGGGTGCAAAACACAGAGAAAAATATTGGCAGAAACAGAAAATCAAGACCAGAAGTGACTAAGAGAATACAAAACCACAAAATTGGGTCTGTGACAGGCTGATCTTATTCAAATTTAAGGAGTTAGAGATTCTAGATGATTTCTGGTATGTGTACATATGTATGAAAATATATACACACACGCATATAAATTTTTACATATGTAAATATGCATATGTATATGTCTGTGTGTGTACACAATGCCTGTTCTTACACTCAGGAAAGTCATAAAGCCATGCTAGTTGGCAAACTATATCCCTTAGGTCAAGTAGGACAAGCCACCTATTTTGGAACCAAATACCATCCATTGGCTTACATATTGTCCAAGACTGCCTTTGTGATACAAAGTAGACTGAGATAATTGCAGCAGGGTTCATGACTGGGTAAAATAAGCTGACCCAAATAAAATATTTACTCTCTGGCTCATCACAGGAAATGTTTGCTTACCTTTAACCTGGACCATCACCCTCCCAATCTCCTGACTTCCCGCTTTCTGTCTGTCCCTCCTTCTATTTTTTTTTTTTTTAACAATATTCACTGATTAAGTGCCTACTGTTATGTCCTTATATTTAAAAACTATTTTTAGAACAGTTTTAGGTTCACAGCAAAATTGAAAGGAAGGTACAGATATCTTCATTATACTACATGTCCCTATACACACATAGCATCTCCCATTAACATCCCTTAAGAGAGTGCTACATTTTTTACAAATGATAAGCTTACATTGACACATCAAAATCACTCAAAGTCCATCCTTTACATTAGTATTCACTTTTGGCTGTACATTCTAAGGATTTGGACAAATGTGTAATGACATAAATCCATCATTACAGTATCTACAGAATATTTTCACTGCTCTAAAAATCCTCTGTGTTTCACCTACTTATCCTTCCCTGCCCCACACCCCTGGCAACCAGTGCTCTTTTTTGCTATCATAGTTTTGCCCTTTCCAGAACATCACATAATTGAAATGAAACTGTAGGTAGCCTTTTCAGATTGGCTTCTGTCACTTAGTAATAGACATTTTAGTTTCCTTTATGTGATTTTATGGCTTGATAACTCATTTCTTTTTAACTCTAATACTCCCTTCTCCAGATGTACCATGGTTTATTTACCTATTTGCCTACTGTAGGACATCTTGGTTGCTTCCAAGTTGTAACAATTATGAATAAAGCTGCTATAATCATTCACATGTAAGCTTTGGTGTGGACATAAATTCTCAACTTCTTTGGGTAAATACCAAGGAGTGTGATTGTTAGATTGTATACTAAGACGATGTTTACTTTTGCAAGAAAGTGCCAAATTTTTTCAAAGTGGCTGTTAAATTTGGATTCCCAACAGCAATGAATTTGAGTTCCCATTGTTCCACATCCTCACCAGCATTTGGTGTTGTCATGTTCTGGATTTTGGCCATTCTAATCAGTGTGTTGTGATAGCTCATTGTTTTAATTTTCATTTCTCTGATGATACATTATGTGAAAGAACTTTTCACACTTGACATCTGCATGTTTTGTTTGGTGACGTGTCTGTTAAGGTCTTTGGCCCCTTTTTTTAGTCAAGTTGTTTTCTTATGGTTAATTTTTAAGAGATCTTTTTATATTTTGGATAACAGCTCTTTATCAGATGTGTGTTTTATAAATATTTTCTCTCAGTTTATGGCTTATCTTCTCACTCTCTTGAGCTTCTTTTATTTATTTTTCCCATTTGTTTTCATGGTTTTGACTCCCCATCATTGTCTTTAAGGTAACTATTCCAAATGTTTCAGGATTTTGGAAAGTCTGTGAATGTTCAACTTGAAGTTTCTCTGTATCTGCACTTCCCTCCTTTCACTTCTGTGTTCCTCGGGCTTAATTACCCAACTCTTCCCTGATCCAACAGCTTCCAGACTTCATTATCTTACCCAAACTTATTCCCATGTGCTTGTTTACTATTATTCACTATTCTCCCTTAAAAACAATACAGAAACATTCTTCCAATTCTTATTTCCTGTAATTTAACACCTTATCCATCTTTACCCATATTTTTAAACTACAAATATTTTTGTAAACATAACCCATATTTCACTGCCTCTACTTTTTACCATCTACCCACACCATAAATTCCTTCAATCTGGCTTTGCCTGGTTACTCTATTTAATTTTCCTCAGAAGTCACCAAGGACAAACTGATAATAAGTTTTCTGTTTTCTTCCTCCTTATGATCTCTTTGGTATTGGATTTTGTCATATCTTTATTGAGACTCTTTTCTCACATGGTTCTGAAAGTAAAAATTCCACCAGTACCCAAGTAAAATACTAGTAGAAACATTACTAACTTTCCCTCAAACATAGGATATACATCCCAACCTCAGGCCAATTTTTATAGTTCTGCTTCCTTTGCAATAAACATGCTTTTTTGTGTGATACAAGCTCTATCTACTTCAAGTTGTGATACAACAGTCCATCAAATTCAGGATACTGGTATATAAGATCCAGGAGCACAAATGTCTTTCTTATTGTTTATTGTATCTCCAGGAACAGTTACACATTAACCACCAAACAACAATTGAATAAATATATTTAATACCTGAAAGAAAAATCAGAGATCATCTACTCCAGCCCCCTTTGGCTTTCCCATTGTTAAAAAAAGATAAATTACTGGTAGAGCTGGAACATTAGAGTTCATTCCAGTACATATTTCCACATTTTAATGCTTGTTCTATTATATACTAAATTGTTATAGAATCTTTTCCTTTTCAAGATATCGTTTAAAAAAAGCAATTACTTACCAAATTAAGAAAATCACCTACCATGATTATCAGAAATTGTGAACTTAATATATTACCCAACACTTAACACTTCATAATTTTACTCTTCCATATATTTTTTTCTGTGGCTTGGTTCAGATGTGTTAGTATATCCAAATACACATACATTTTTCATTGGAGGTATATTCATTTTAGAGAAATCTTATAACTATTGTATCTGAAAATTCTGTAACATTTTCCAATAGCATGAGACAAAGTTCCCCCAAATATAATATTATACCTACAGCAACATATGAAATTGTCATCTATTCAAACACTAAATCTTGCTCATTCAGAAGTAAAAAATGAGGGGCGCCTGGGTGGCGCAGTCGGTTAAGCGTCCGACTTCAGCCAGGTCACGATCTCGCGGTCCGTGAGTTCGAGCCCCGCGTCGGGCTCTGGGCTGATGGCTCAGAGCCTGGAGCCTGTTTCCGATTCTGTGTCTCCCTCTCTCTCTGCCCCTCCCCTGTTCATGCTCTGTCTCTCTCTGTCCCAAAAATAAATAAACGTTGAAAAAAAAATTAAAAAAAAAAAAAAAAAAAAAGAAGTAAAATATGAAAAAGTCAACTTTAATATTACTTGGAGTCATCTGTTGGCAGCATAATCTATAACACCTAATTTTATGAGATTGAGCTCAAATATAAGTTCCCACTCATCTCACTAAAATGTGTTGACTGCTTTTCATATTCAAGGCACTATTCTAGCTTCTGTAAGGATAGCAATAAACTCTATACCTGTAAGAACTTATAATGAAGGGAATAATAACATTATGCAACTGGGCTTTTGTTTCCATATCTAAAAATGATGATAAAAACTCCTGTCCTGCCCAACTCACTGTATGCTTGGAAGACTCAGATGAACAGTGAAAGCACTCTGTAAAATATAAATAAGTAGACAACTCTTAATTATTCATTTTATACTGACTACATGATAGCAAATTATCAAAGACCGAAATGTGTAAAGCAGTGAGGTATGTGGCAGATATGAGAGGGAGGAATCGACATGGAGCAGAGAGGGTTAGGTATTGGAAGCTGTTTGCTTCCATCATCACCTCGGCCACCTCACCTAGACTGTGGAAATTGTCTATCAGTGTTCCGTGTCCCTCCCACCCCCCAGTTTCTTCTTGCTCTCATCTATTGCAACTACTCCCAGACTAAGTTCTTACTAAGTCTTCATGGTCCTTTTGTTAACACCTTCAAATACTCATAGAATTTGGGAAGAAATCGTTTAAGTTCCTTATCTGGAAGCGTTACAGCCTTATTTCCAACTGCTTAGTTTTCCTTACTTTCCACTCCAACTAAACTCTTGCAACAACAATTGCCTATCGTTAATTTGGTAATTTATTTTTATTTGTTCCAGCATGATTTAATGTGGCTCATTTGACAATTAATCATGTAACCTAATTCCTTGTGGCATCTGTTCTGCTGTTGCATCAAACTGTTACTTATATTTTCTTTTCATTTATATAGTTTCCTTTTTTTAACTGCATTTTTTTGGTCTTCTAGTCAGACACTAACCTCTATTAAAAAGTGACACCATGTTTCACGGGGCACCTGGGTGGCTCAATTGGTTAAGCATCCAAATCTTGATTTCAGGTCAGGTCATGATCTCAGTGCTAAGTGAGGAAACACCTGCTTGGGATTCTCTCTCTCCCTCTCTCTCTGCCTCTCCCCTGCTTGTGCTTTCTCTCTCTCTCTCTCTTTCTCTCTCTCTCTCTCTCAAAATAAATAAATAAACATTTGAAAAAGAAAGAAACTGACACCATGTTTTAATCACTCCTCTATACCACACCCCCAGGTTCATGCATACTGTTTTGCTTCAATCTACAAATTTATTGATGTATAATTCTTCAAAGTTCAGTCCTTCCTACTAAAGAGATGATACAGTTATTGTCTATGAGAAGCAAAAAATAGAAGATATTAGCAATTCTGTCCTGTGGCTCCCAGATCCCTTTTAAGACCGAAGGACTTATTCCCTTAGTCACTAGGAAGATTTTTCTGCTGGCCTTCCCAGCAGACTTTTCTCTGCTGAAGGGTCCCTCCCGCAAAGGACATCTCCTTCTCGGGGCATATCATACCCAAGAACTCATCAATGCCAGCAAACAAGGCCCCTGTGCCCTTACCCCAACCTGGAGTGACTCTGAAGGCCACAGCAGCTTCAGAGCACCACTGAGGGGTCAGCTGAGTCCTTCTTATCACTCCAGTCATAAGAAGCCAAACTTCTCCCTTTGCCCAATCTTACTTCTCTCTCATTTTCCTATAGAACTTGCTGCATGCAAATATCTATTTCAATCTCCTTCCCAAGGACTCCAACGTCTGAACAAAAATATGAAATAAATATATATGAACACAAAGCCCATCATGTTGCCTTTTTCTTTCACCAACCAGGAACTCTTAGCTAAATTTAATGCTCAATTAAGGTAACTCAGCATATTTAGTTTACAGTCATTCCCACCTCCTTGCTTCACTGTTTAGTCTGTTTCTTATATTTTAACAAGTATCTTTCTTATCAAATTCAGTTGTAAAATATTTTTTAAAGCACATGGAAAGAAAAAAAAATAGTATTATGAAAAGGAGAAAAAAACTTCCCTCTGAGTGAAGTACAAAATTCCACAGAATTTCAAGAAAGGAATATATAATGTTCGCGTTTAGTCATCAGGAAAATAACAAAACTAAAATCTTTAAATAAGTTGAATTTGAGATGGATCTTGAGACAGGAATTGGCACACAGAGATAAAGGAGTAGTAGCTTCTGCATGAGAAGGGCAGAGTAGATATGCTTGGAAAGATTGGTGGTCCCATAGCGAGCTATACCACAAAGGATGACCAGCATTAGAAGATTATAAAAGGACAGAGAGAAGTACAAAGTGAAGATTACAAGAAATCTAAGTTACGGAGATGAACACTATGTAGACTTGTGTGGAAGAATTAAAAATAAATAAATAGAAGACATCATAGCTAGAACAAAAACTCAACTGATGCTTCTGAAAGTCAGATACAGAATCTGATAAAGAATTCTGAAAGTACAGTATTTTTTTTAATGAAAGTCAGCAAAAAATGTCATCTGAAGGCACCACTATTTTAAGAGATGTCAGATCATCATCTTTGTTTCCCACAAAAGGATAAAGTTATATTTCTGTGCTTTGGAAAATTTCTGGTTTCCAATTAACTTCTATAGTTCATGTATTAGTCAGGGCCCAGTGAAGGGACACAAACTACACCAATAATTTAAACAGGAAAAATTTTAATATAAAGGCTTATTAACTAGTAAAAAGTAGTTAATATCTAAAAGGGGTAAAAGCAATTCTTTAAAAACTACAGGAATAGCAGATTTAGAGAGAAAGTTCTATCTATAGGGTTAACACAAAATCTAGGAAAGGGCCAAATTTTACGTTCTCCCATCCCTTTCCTACAAAGTTGTTGGATTTGGGTTTGACAGAAGCCCACTAGATGGTCAAAACATTTTCCCAGGGATCCTGACTCCTCCCCCTCTGGGTTGCCTTCAAGGTCCACTGGAACACTATGGCCTGGAGCTGGTACACAGGGAGCTACCTGCTGGGAGGCATGGGCTGGGGTCAGTCTACAACTGCTGCGGTAATGGAGAAAGTCTTCAGAAGCTGAGTGGAGAAATGCCCCAAAGGGCCAGCACCACACGCTCTTACATACCTATCCCCACAAGCTAAGAGGAAGAGTCACACCAGAACCAGAAAGAGAAGTCCTTTCCTCTGTTATAACTTACACTGCCCTCCAATGTCCAGAGGCCACTGAGTCATGTGACCAAGTAGAAGTGTTTATAGGGTTCAGCTCTAGTACATCAAAACAGAGAAAAAGAAGGGTGGATTTAGACCTGAGAGAAAATAAGCTGGTGCAGTCAATCACAAAATTAACTTTGTTAAATAATAAGAAAGAGAAGCACACATCGAGGAAAAGAGAACCAGAATGTTTTCAAATACGCTATGTTTTAAAAATGAAGAATTAAGCTCAAATTTATCCCAAGTATGTCATATAGACACAAAAGCATATTTAGTTCTATATACAATATATTCTTCAAAGACAGGCAGAAAACTGTCCACCTTTTTGAAGTTACTTAAGAATATTTTAAAAAGCTATCATTATCCAGATTATTATGAACATTCCCTTCATGTATGTAAACAAATTGAGTTAGTCAATAAATAATTCAGTTACCCAAAATGCCCAAGACTCAATTTTCTACTCCAAACTCCCTCCTGATCTCCAGACACATTTAATCCATTACCTACTAAACATCTCTATTTGGATGTCCAATCAGTACTTTTAACACAAACATCCAAATTTCAGTCATATGCTGGTAAACTAGCACTTAAAAATAAAAACCAACGCCGAATCTATCTTTTGCCAATTTTGGCAGTGTAAATATTCCCAACTTGGCCTCTATGACAACTTTACAACCATTTTAAATTATTACCCGTTCAGGGGCGCCTGGGTGGCGCAGTCGGTTAAGCGTCCGACTTCAGCCAGGTCTCGATCTCGCGGTCCGTGAGTTTGAGCCCCGCGTCAGGCTCTGGGCTGATGGCTCAGAGCCTGGAGCCTGTTTCCGATTCTGTGTCTCCCTCTCTCTCTGCCCCTCCCCCGTTCATGCTCTGTCTCTCTCTGTCCCAAAAACAAATAAACGTTGAAAATAAATAAATAAATAAATAAATAAATAAATAAAAATAAATTATTACCCGTTCAGTGTCTCAGTGAATCTCAGCGCTCTCACCACTCCAATATCCAAGCCAGAAACCTTGGTTTCATCTTTTATTTCTCCTCTCCCTTCACCGCCCACATATTTTTTCTAAATTTTATAACTTTTTCAGCTTTGTTTCTCTGATCGGTCACCACCTTTTTTCCTACTGCCACCATCTTTTATCATGCCATTTTTTGTGTTTCATTAGCTTGATGGTGTTCTTGCCTCAAGTCTGTCTTTCCCATGTATTGTTCGCTGTAGGCAAAATAATCTTTCCTTTTTTTTTTTATGGAGATAGAGTTGATATAAAACATTCTATGATTTTCAGGTTTAATGTGTACAACTTTTTTTTTTTAATTTTTTTTTCAACGTTTATTTATTTTTGGGACAGAGAGAGACAGAGCATGAACGGGGGAGGGGCACAGAGAGAGGGAGACACAGAATCGGAAACAGGCTCCAGGCTCTGAGCCATCAGCCCAGAGCCTGACGCAGGGCTCGAACTCCCGGACCGCGAGATCGTGACCTGGCTGAAGTCGGACGCTTAACCGACTGCGCCACCCAGGCGCCCCGAATGTGTACAACTTTTGATTTGATTCATTTACGCATTATGTTAGGATTAACATAATAGTTTAGCTAACACCTCTATCATGTCATATAATTATAATTTCTTTGTGTGTGTATGTGTGTATGGTGAGAACATTTAAGATATAGTCTCTTAGCAACTCTGAAGTTTATAATAAGTATTGTTGACTATAATAACTATGCTGTGCATTATTTGTTCAGAATGTATTCATGTTCTGGATGCACGTTTACGTAATTGAATATCTCCCCAATTCTCCTTCACCGACACCCTGGTAACCACCATTCTAATCTGTTTCTATGACATCTGCTTTTTTTAGATTTGACATATTAGTGATATCATACAGTCTTTGTCTTTTTCTGTCTGGTTTATCTCACTTAGCATAATGCCTTCAAGGTCCATCTATGTTGTTTTACATGGCACGATGGATTTTACAGTGCATATTAGTCTGGCTGCTTCATTTATCTTAACACATTATTGCAGCTTTTGATATGAAATGTGATTTTTTTGTGTCTCCTGATCTCCTTTCTAGCCTCATCTCACCCTAATTCTTCCCCCCCTGCGCACCTCAGCCTGCTTCCTCTTCAGCCACTTTGAACTACGTGTAGCTCCCAATGTGACTGCTTTCCGGTATTTTTTAATTTATAGTTTTATATACTTTTCTTTCTTATCAATGACCTGATCCATTTTTAATTCCTCTGTTGTTAATCTATTAGCTTCAAAATTGTATCTATTTATATTCTGATTATTCTTATATTCTTATATTTTAAGTTGCATTCATGTTTTATCCTAACAATTCAGAACGTTAATGAAATTTCTACTCCTCCCTAACACAAAGACCTGAGAATGCTTGTGTACAGATATTCCCTGACAATACCCTATTCCTGTCTTGTATTTTATTTCCATCCTCATTTTAGCTGCCCCAAAGTTATTTTTAGAGCTGCTAGTTATTTATATTTGCCTATATGCTTACCAATTCTTTGCTCACCATTGCTCATGATGTCTCACATTTTCCTACCTGGTTTCAATTGCTCCTTTGTGAAGCACATTCTTTAGTAGTTCAGAGAGTGTCTGTGCATAGAAACCTCTGCGTTATTTGTTTTCCTGCAAATGTCTTCATTTTAACCTCAATTTTCATCACTGATTTAGCAATTCTAATTTAGGATTCTGGTCTGACAATTACTTCCTCTCAGCACTTTGAAGAGACCAGTCTCTTGTTTCATAGCCTCCAATATTGCTTTTAAAATTTGCTGTTCAAGTAGTTATAATTCATTCATTTGTAATGTTTATAAATTGATTTTTATGTAATGTGCTCAAAATTCACTGTGATTTTCAATCTGTGGGTTAATATACTTCATTAATTCTGGAAATTTCTCAGTCATTAGCACCTTGAATATTACTTCTTCCTCATTTTCTCAGCTCCTTCTGGAAATCCTACTTCAGATGAATAGGTGGGTAAATTCTGTCATTTTATTCTCCATATCTTTAACCATTTCCCCATATTTTCTATCTCTTTTCACTTTTGCCACATTTGGGGAATTGCCCCCAGATCTTCCTTGTGTGAGCGTGAGGAATTTAAGAAAAACTTAATCATCTTTAAACTTTCCCTATAGCCCTAATCTTATACATTTTAATATCTATAATTTTAATTTCTAGAACTGCTTAGTTTTTTTCCAACTTGTTCTGTTTATTCTGTCCTGTCTTTTTGTTTTAATAAACTCTATTTCCTTTTGAAACTTTTTTATTTTTTATTTTTTCAATGTTTATTTTTGAAAGGAAGAGAGAGAGAGAGAGAGAGTGTGTGTGTGTGTGTGTGTGTGAGAGAGAGAGAGCAGGTGAGGGGCAGAGAGACAGGGAGACACAGAATCTGAAATAGGCTCCAGGCTCTGAGCTGTCAGCACAGAACCCAACGCTGGGCTCGAACTCATAAACTGCGAGATCATGACCTGAGTTGAAGTCAGACACGTAACTGACTCAGCCACCCAGGTGCCCCTGAAACTCTCTGTTTTATTTTTTTATTTATTATTTTTTTAAAGTTTATTTATTTTTGAGAGAGACAGAAACAGAATGTGAGTGGGTTAGGGGCAGGGAGAGAGGGAGACACAGAATCCGAAGCAGACTCCAGGCCCTGAGCAGTCAGCACAGAGCCCGACGCAGGGCTCAAACTCATGAGCTGTGAGATCATGACCTGAGCCGAAGTTGGTCGCTCAACCAACAGCCACCCAGACGCCCCATCTTTGTTTTAAATATATTAGTCCCCTCGCAAAAAAAAAAATAATAAAATAAAATAAAATAAAATAAAATAAAATATAAATAAATAAATCTACCTAACAAATTCTAGAATTATCCTCAGTACTATGGATACAACAATGAATAAAACAGACAAGATTCTTGTCATCATTGAATTTATATTCATATGTATGATCTTTTTTCAGATTGTCTTATTATATCAAGTTCTCAGGGATCTCGACTCTCCTATTTGTTGTGATTTCTAACTCTCACTTATTGTGGATGACTTTTGTAATGGGGTAGGGTGGGAGTAGGGCTCATACTGAGTGGGGACTGTTTTTCTCCATGGGACTGTGTATAGCTGTGTACATTCCTTCAGAGCATTTGTATTTTATTCTGCCAGGTGACCAAAGGATTTCATTGTCCTAAGATCAATTTTTATGTTACAGTGTCTACTTAGAGATCCCTGTACTATGAAGAGTAAAATATGTATATCATACTCTACATGGAACAAGTTTTGAATTTTGTTTGCTTACAGAAACAGGTGTTTTCTTTTTTTCTTCCATCCTCCCCCTTTCCACCCTCCATCCCTTCCTTCCTTCCTTCCTTCCTTCCTTCCTTCCTTCCTTTTTTTTTCTTTTCTTTCTTTCTTTCTTTCTTTCTTTCTTTCTTTCTTTCTTTCTTTCTTTCCTTTCTTTCTTTCTTTCTTTCTTTCTTTCTTTCTTTCTTTCTTTCTTTCTTTCTTTCATTTCCATTCAGAGCCCTCAGCAGCATTATGCTTTCTACTTCTTTCTGTGATCCTATAGGTATAGATTTTAGTTCCTATTCCATGGAAGAGTCAGCCCTCCCAGATTATAGCTTATAGTTTTATGTGCAGATCTCAGCTTGAAATTCATGTCCTGGCCTGGCCTATTGTTTCCGATTCTTGAGTGGGAATTAAAGCCCAAGTGCCTAGCTGTGAGGGTCTAGCTTCAGTACTGACATCCTAAACCCCAACCCTAAAACTCTGCACTGCATTATTAGAGCAACTTGCATTGTTACTGCTTTGGTTTTAAGTGCCCTCTTTTTTTCCCCCTTGATTTTATTTTTTAATTAAAAAAAAGATTCTTACTTTTTGTTTAAAAGCTATTTATCAGTTTTTGTTTGTGGAGGCAAAAGTTTATGTTAGTTTGGTCCCCCACATGACTGGATCTGGTCATTTACACTCTGCCTGAGAACCCAATTCACTAGGTCCCTAATATCAAACACTACTCATGTATATTCTTACTGCAAATTGATACTATCCTATGAATATACTATATAATATTTAATCATTTTATTGTATTTTTCTCTTAACTGTCTTATACCTCCTTTAGAGTATGAGTTGGTTGAGATTAGAGCATGCAACTTATTCATCATTATATGCCAGCACAGTACCTGGGACACTGTAAACTCTATTTGTTGAATGATTAAATGACTGAATAAACAAATACATAAATTAATTTTATCATAACAGACTAGCAGACTCACATTCTTACACATTCAACACACATACACATTTATTCACATACACCCATAAATATATATACACAACTTTGACATTTTAAAATTAATTTTATAAAAACAACTGCTTTGGAGTTTACATGTATAGCCCCAGAATTAACATGTTATTTTGTAAGTGCAGAAGTAATTATTGGGAAAATTTCTGAGATTCAAAGATTTTAAAATTTATTAATGTTAATTACTTTCGAAAAATCTCAATTTTTTAGATTATAATCATGACTGAGGATTGTCAGCACATCACTATAAATTTGCTCAGTTATTTGCATAACTGAGAAGTACTTGTGCTGGAGGATTCCTCTACTTCACTCTTCAAATAAGAAAAGATCCTTACTCAGAGCTCAGGAAAATGAGAAATGTTGTCTTACTGATAATAATCCTATCTCTTGTAGTAACATCCCCGTCGGTTGGAATTTCAGCATGTAACTAAAAGCCATGTCCCATAATCTTGCATTTTTGCAACTTCTGACATATGTGTGCATGTGTTTCTAAATAGTTATTGCATTGGACGGTTGTGAAGGTCTCATTATGTGATGCATTATGTCAGTTTTTTTTTTCTCTTTCTCTCTGACTGTTAGGTAACATTGCTGTAACTTTAGGTGGTTGTGCTGATATCAGTTTTTTCTGCTATTTTCTTTAACAATATCATAAAAAATTAAACAACAGTTCCATGTAGTAGCAGCTAACAATAAGTTTGATGTTGATTCATTTGCCAAAGACAAATGAATCCTCTCTTTCACTTTGTTTTTCCGGATTTTATTCAAGCAGTTTCCCTGTATCCAGATTTCTTATGGCATTTTTAAAATGTTAGCTTTGCTACTGTCTCTTAACGCTAAGAAAATATTTCCTGATGTATAACAAAGCAGCAGACTTTAGCAGTACCTTTATGAAAAAAAAATTAGTTCTGTGAAATTACATTAAACTAGAACATTTTTACTTAAAAACTTGAGAAGTTTGTGTTGCCTTACAGAAAACAAAAATCTTCCTCTGGAGGAAAAGAAATAAATTCTACTAATGCAGAAAATAGTTTGAATCATGTTTGAGGAGATGGGGAAAACAACTAAGAGGAGAAATTTCAATTTATTTTAATATTGCTTTTAAGTGACCTGCTTTGCATCACTAGGTCCAGGAAAGCAAAAGTAAGTATTACAAATGAAGTAGAATTAAAATATTCCTCTACTTTATAAATACAAATTTATGTCAAAATATTACAACATTTTTAAAAAATTTAAGAGAAAAATTGGAAAGTAGTACATGCATGAAAAACAAGACCCATTTATCATTGTATTTATGCACATAATAACATCAACTGCAGCCATCATGCCAATACTCAATGACAGATGGCATGTGATCTGAAGAAATCTAGTTATATACATCTATATCGTATAAAATCTGCCATATTAAAAAGGCTTCTGCTCATATTAAAGCTACTTCTAATTTTCTCTGCCAGAGTAAGCAATTTATTAGGCAGCATGTTTGATGACAGCAATTAAATTCCCATCTTTCCAGGATGGTAGTATCTTTCATGGAGAAGACATACTTCAAACAAAACTTCAAACAAAAGCACCAAATGAAATGAAAGGGGGGACAAAATCCAGTTGTGTAAGTTTTCACCAAACTAGCTTTTTCTGTCTCTGTCAAAATTCATAACAATGGGCTACTTTATGAGAATACCATTCTACATGAAAACACACAAGTCAACATCCAAGAGGAAAAAATCATATATAATTTTCATTTCTATAGAGATCCTTGAAAGATGTCTAGCAAGCCCACTTCATCTGGTACATCATAGGTCAGAAGGGGAAGCTAATGACAAAAGGACAAATGGTTTGTACAAGGATCTTTAAGTTGCAAGTATCAGCAATTCACTCAGGCAATCTTAAGTGATGGGAATATATGATATAGCTACAATGGTAATAAGGCAGGAGACTCATAGGGATCAAAGAAAATAAAATTTAAATTATTCAAGATCCATGCAGCTCTCATCTTGTTCTAAAGTAGTAAAAGCAAGAGTTTGTGCATCTTCTTCTCACCTCAATCAGCTTCTTCTCAAAAATTCACAGCTTCTTTATACTTACAAACATCTACAATTGCTTCTTACTAATGTTTCCTCATGGTTTCTCTCCCTGTCTGGTGACCTTTCTGTTATGTTCCCATAGCTCTTGCCTGATTGTCTCCTTATTTCATAGTTCAAGTTCCGAAGAGACAAAACCTGATTCAACTGAGTGCTCTCTACTGTTTTAGAGAGTAGGCATTTCCATACCAGGCTACTCATAGGCCTCTGTCCACTACTGATTTTATTGGCTATGGATAAAGAAGAGGTAGGAAAAGGGTGAGTAACATGGAAACTCAATAGTTTCCCTTGCTTAAGGAATGGGTGTTCAGAAGCTTCCATTTGTCAGGAACTGTACATGAAAAAATGTCCATTATACATAACAACTAACATCTTCTACACCCTTTATGTACATAATCCATACTCTCCTCAAGCTGAAATGGACACTATTCTCTGTACATAAACTACTTTTCCCATTTCTATATCGATTTCTTCCTATTCCCTCCATTTTAGCAATCCTCCAATTCCCATCTCATTTCTCCTGGTTGAAATCCTATTATACATTCAGGGTCCATTCTTAAAGGCCAATTTCTCAAAGAAGTCCACCTTATTTTCCTGAGCATTTACTTGTAATTTTTTATGGCGCTTATATTCTGTCTTATACTGCAGATATTTGTGGACTATTTGTGTACTACTATTTCCTAACTTATACTTTCATTTTCTTGAAGGTATACAGTATTTTTATCACCTCTTTATCCTAAGCACCACCTAATCCAATGATGTATGTTCAGTTCTCAGTAGATTCTTACAGGATAAGTTATTTTAATCATTTAACAAATGTTTATTACACGCCTAATATGTACTAGGCACTAATGTAAGCTCTGGGGATACAGCAGTGAACAAAAGAGGCAAAAATCCCTATTCTCTTGGAACTTATAGTCTATTAGAGAAGATAAGCAGGTAAATAAAATATATAGTATGAGAGTGGTGATTATTGTTATGAAGAAAAATAAAGCAGGGAAGAAAATTCAGAGTACTAGGAGTTACTAGGTGGTAATTTTGATAGAGTGGCCAACTCACTGAGTAGGTGACATTTGTGCACAGACCAGATGGAGGGAGTGGGAGGGAGCTCTATCTGAAGGAAGAGCACTCCAGGTAGAGGAAATAGGAAAGTGCACACCCACAGGCAGAAGCATGCCTGACATGTCTGAAAGAAAACAAGGAGATCATGGAGGCAGAAGGAGGGAGCTGAGAACAGGGAGGCTGGTATAGGGGGAGGGGCCCTGGTAGGGCCTTAGCAGTGATAGTAAGGGTTTTGGTTTTTGCCAGCAGAGGAGTGTTATTTTACTCAAAAGAATCACTTTGTTGTGTTCAAAACAAAGTAAGGGGAGGAGGGCAAAAATATATGCTAGTGGGAGGCTCCTGTTAACAATAAAGTGAGAGATGATATGACTTAAACCAGGAAGGTAGCAGTAGAAATGGGGACAAGTGCTCAGATTCTGAATATAATTTAAAGGTATAATTGATAGATTCAGCTCACAGATCACATATGCAGTGTAAGGGGAAAAAAAGAAGATTTAAAAATGATTTCCAGATGTGATGGCCTGTGCAACTGGCGGGTATGGAGTTGTCATTTGCTGACTCAGGGAAAATTACAAAAAAAAAAGAAAAGAAAACAGGTCTGTAGGGGATAAAATCAGGAGTTCAGTATGAGATGGTGTAAGAGTCTGGAAGATGAGAGCCAGATATTGAGACATAAATTAGGGAGTCATCAGATTATAGACAGTATTTAAAATCACAAGGATTAGATAAGATCACCTGAGAAAAGAATGTAGAAAAAGAAACGAAAAAGTCTAGGGACTGAGAGTCCTGGGGCTTTCCAAAATGTAGGGATGTGTGTTTGTCCATCTAATACTATATATCATACTAACTTCTATTAATCTTCCCATTTTACAGGTGAGGAAAGGGAAGAACATAAAAGGTAGATGCCTGCAGTCTAACTGCATTTTCTACACTAGAAAATGGCAGAAACTAATTCAAATCCGTGTGATCTGGCTTCAGAATTGCTCTTTACCACTGTTTTATTTTCCATCTCAATGAATATATCTACACGTTATCTGATACATAGTTGATGTTCAATAAGTTCTCACTAACTTTGAATGCAGTACATCAGCAACAATTTCATTCCTAAATCTAGAAGTAAGCCTTCATCAAATAGCTCTTAGGCAGTTTGGAAAAGCATCCACAAAGCCAAAGAAGAATTTTCATGTAAAGAAGGTGGGAAGGCCAAGGGAGTAATTTAGACCACTTCCAGGTAGAGTGGCCACAGCTGTTCTATCCCCTCCCGGCTACTTCTAAGATTACCAAGCAAAACCCACATGCTTCAGAAACAGTCCAAACACACACCAGATACTTAACACCCATTTCCTCGTTCAAATGCCCCATATGCTGGACTCTGATTAGCTCTTTTGGCACAAGCACACAAACTAATCCAGGATGGTTGCTTTCTGGCTTGTTGTGTTCTGTAATAGAGCAGAGACTCAAACAAAATGAACTAGTTCAGGGCCAAAACTATTCTGATTTTCCCATTTTAGTCAACAATATAGAAAATACATAGAGTTTGGACTTAATCTGGTGCTGCAGAATGGTTCCTGGGATGCTTTTGGTAATACATAGAGGGCATATTTCAGTTCTCCCAAGTACTTTAGCTTGTTTATTCTAAATTAGACACAATTTTATATAAGCCAACAAGAGAGAAAAAGAAGACTATTTAGTGTTGGGAAGAAATGAACCAGTGTATCCCTGGCCCTAGTGAAATACACTGTTGGATATAAAATGTAGTCAATGGGTTATTGGGATATTATAAGTGTCCCCACTCTACCTCCCCACCTCCTGCCCCCACCCCCTTGCAGGAGCTCTTTGTCCATTCATCAGATTAATAGTAGCTTTTATGTGGCCCTTCTTTCTAAAGCCTGTTTCATTAAAGAGATTATATATTATGTTGACTTATCTTAAGACAAAGTAATGAGAGATCTAATTAATACATTATCAACTGCTTTATCACACTGAGGAAATAAGTTTAGTAAGTCATACATTCTCGTGATTAATGGTACTCACCTATGTTTTTAATTCACAGTATGATTTAAGACAAACATATTCCTTATATGCACTCTAAATGGCCAATGCTCCTGTTTTATTAAATGTTTTTATAAAACACTCGGTTTTATTTTGTGGTTTCAAACTTTAATATTTAGGTTTAGTTACAGGCTCATCAAGTTATAGGTGTTCTAATTTGAGGTTCACATGTAGATTATTCTCTTATTTAAAAGAAAAGACATGGTTTCTGTAAATATGTGTACTACTTTGAATACCATCTGGTTAATATTCACGATTTGTTGATTGTTTTCATAAAAATGTTGTGCTCAGAGACACTATTGAAAAACATACAGGGAATGCTGTTATTGTGTCATTTATATAGATTTTTTAAATGAGATATTCCTGACCTATGAAATCAAATACATCAGTATAATTCATGTCATTTCTCTACAGTGCAAAATGGCCAATTAGTTTCCTTTAAGAACTTCTGTTTCAGATGCAAAGTTACATTTAGCCTGATGTTGCATTTTTTTACCCATATGTAACCAACTATCACCCAGCTGTGGAAGAAAGCAAACCAGATCTGAAGATTACTTAATTTCTAATGACACCTTCAAAACATTTAACTTCTAACACCCAAACACCATTATTAAGACCTTTCCTAAGCAGGGTGGAAATCCTCATTATTCCAAAACAAGCTGATTAGATTGCCAGATATAAAAACATAATGTGTTCATTACATATTTATAGAATGTAGCTTTATTTATGTACCACAAGGACTTTTTTTTTCTGAAATGGCTCTTATTTATGACTCTCTAGTACTTGCCACAACACAATTCTTAGACAAAAGCATGCACTTACAAGATAAATGAGCCAGTAGTCAAAATTTGAAGTTAAGGTATCCTATGTTTTGTAGCAAGTCCCTTCAGCTGCATCAGGAAGTGATATGTAAATACTATTTTTATTAAATTGTCAGATACCAAGATATGTTTATGCCCTGATAGGAAAATAGCAAAGGAGATTCACTTAGCACTGGAAGTCAATATAAAAATTCATTTTGCTACATAATGTGATAGTTTTGCCTAATGTGCATCACTCTGGATATTTGATAAAAATTTTGATAAATATGTCAATTTTCTACACACACTGACATAGAACATACTTATCCCTCCACCCCTCCCCCCCGCCAAAAAAAAAAAAACAATTTCCCCTGGGGCAAAAATTTTAAAAGAGTGATTTTTAAAATTATATAAGTCGTACTGATCCTAGAGAAATATCAGGTTTATTTTTTTTTTAATTTTTTTTTAACGTTTATTTATTTTTGAGACAGAGAGAGACAGAGCATTAACGGGGGAGGGGCAGAGAGAGAGGGAGACACAGAATCGGAAGCAGGCTCCAGGCTCTGAGCCATCAGCCCAGAGCCCGACGTGGGGCTCGAACTCACAGACCGCGAGATTGCGAGATCGTGACCTGAGCTGAAGTCGGACGCTTAACCGACTGAGCCACCCAGGTGCCCCGAGAAATATCAGGTTTAGATGGCTTAACAATTATCACTGCATAAACATAATAAATGTCACCATGATTATAGTAGTGACTAAAGACTCCTGCAGATTGCAAAAGTTCCTTCAGATTCAAAAAGTTTAGAGCAAGAAGCATGGTTTGAATGCCCCCTAGAGTTAGTGACTCCCTTGTAACCCCTGGCAATGCCTGCTGACATGGCATGTGCTTAGAGACATGTTTCTTATTCCTTGTTGGTGGTAGCTAAGCATGTGTTAGATTCAAACACTCTGATTGTTCCACTGAAGGACAATTTGTTTACTAGTTATCTTTTCTAGAAAAATCTCTAGATTGAAAGTAGAGGGGGTGAAAAATAAAAATTCTCACAGAGGTTATATAGAAAGGAAATATTTAATGCTGATGAGGGCATGAAATGGAAATGATGAGAGGGCATGCAGATGAGACTACAGATATTAATTTAAGACATATAATTCAAAATGTGACCAGCTGCAAAAGCCCATAAATTAATCTCCTGACTTGCTATGTGAAGATTATAAAGCTAGAGTTTAATAGTTTCAATAAGAACAAAAACAAATTTCTATGTCTTTGAGACAGCCTCAGAATTATATTCAATTAATGGATGCCATCTATATTTTCTTTTTTTTTTAAATATTTTTAATGTTCATTTATTTTTGAGGGAGAGAGAGAGAGAGAGAGAGGAGCAGAGAGAAAGGGAGACACAGAATCCGAAGCAGGCTCCAGGCTCCGAGCTGTCAGCACAGAGCTCGATGCTGGGCTCAAACTTATAAACCATGAGACCATGATCTGAGCAGAAGTCGGACGCTTAACTGACTGAGCCACCCAGGTGGCCCTGCCATTTATTTTCTAAAATCATGTTTCAACTAAAAACAAATGACTCGATATGCAAAAAAGAAAAAAAAAGAGGAGAAGGAGGGGTTGTTGATGACATATTCAGGTGTGTTTACTTTCAGATTGCTAACAAAATAAAAGATATATTTCCTAATGTGAACTGGTTGCCCCAAATGCTTCAAAAACTGCTAAATGGAAATAACATAAAGCTTATGGACTTAGAATACAATTCTTTACATTTTATACTATCGTATACATTTATTGTTTCTTAGATTTTATTTAATTGACTCATTTTTCAGAAATTAATGTCTAATTTTTGAACCTGTATTTAATTAAAAGGTTGGTCTACTAGCAAAAAAATAGAAAAGTATTATATTCATAAATTGTGTATATTGAATTAACGTAACATTACCTAGTATAATGCTCTTGCAATGTTACCATCTACATAAAAGGAGAAATTAATTGGTTGAGGCTTGGAGACATTTTCATTGTGTTCCATCTCTTATCTTTGCAAAAAATGAAAATAAAGTGACATAGATTGCAGGTAAGAAGTAATAGAATAATTCTAAAATATGGGTAACTTGTCTGATAATATTAAATAATATCAGGTGCAACATACTAGCATTTGAAAACTCTTCATAATATTACAGAAGCGCTCATTTCAGTCTAATTTTCCCCAGCATACAATAAAGAACATCATTTAAAAAAATGAATATAGAAATTGTTTTTAAAGATAAATACTATCTTAAATTACCTGTCTAAAAGCCTGACATTAGCTATTAGCTGAGTTTTGAAGAAACATACTATTTTAATATAATTATCTGACATTGTATATCTTAGATTTAAAAAATTTAAATTTAATCTTAAACTTAGTGTTCCAGATTCACATTTTTCTCCATTGAAACATCTAGTAAACCAGGTTTCGTAACACAGTGTAGGAGCAGTCTGGTGTGTATTGTGTTTACAAAAGTAACCCTGCATATCTGTGGTCCTAGGCTGTCCTAAGACTTGGAGATGAAGGTTTAAAAATGATCAGTGAAACACTGAAAGCACTAATTGGCTACTTTCTAATTTTTCATTTTTCTGTCATGGCATAATCTTACTGTACAAAATTGGGTATGGAATTCTTCACTGACATGTCTTCTTTTCCTTCTTAACAAAGTAAATAACTTCAACATTACATTAGAGCTCTTCAGAAATATACATATATTTAAACAGCTTGTTCACACCACAGTTGCCTCAATTAGAATTGGAGCTCATCTTTGTTGTTTTTAAATCTGCAGTTACTTTTTTTAACCCTTTGGTTTTTAATAAGTTGTAAACACCTATAATTTATCCTGAGAAATAATATATCCTTCAATTTTATGTACTATGATACATTTTTGTACATAATCTCAATAAGAAATACAATTAAGACCTAAAATCTTTTCACAGTATAAACTAAAACTTTGAATTCGTTTAGAAAAGCAAACCCAACATGTTGGGAACTGCATGTAAATTACATAAACTTTCTTGGGGGCAGTGAGGTTGGGGGGAAGCAAACTAACTAGAATCTAGTTAGCACTTAATATTATTGCACAAATTTTTAGAAATGAAAGGACATTTCCTCTGGAATCACCTCTTAAACTCTACCAGAAAAGGGGGAAGAAACCACTCCTTAGCTTTTTAAATTTCCTAATTCTCAATTTAAATTTGACAAATACTGGGGCGCCTGGGTGGCGCAGTCGGTTAAGCGTCCGACTTCAGCCAGGTCACGATCTCGCGGTCCGCGAGTTCGAGCCCCGCATCGGGCTCTGGGCTGATGGCTCAGAGCCTGGAGCCTGTTTCCGATTCTGTGTCTCCCTCTCTCTCTGCCCCTCCCCCGTTCATGCTCTGTCTCTCTCTGTCCCAAAAATAAATAAACGTTGAAAAAAAAAAATTAAATTTGACAAATACTGATTGCTAATTTGTGTTTATATGTTACTTGAACATATCTGACAGAAATATTTTAAGTGGCCTTTGAAAAATGAACAGCCTTCAAACAACAAGTATATGTGTAGAAGTCACATTTGGCAAAATAGATCTATCCAAAGATTATCACATATTATGGCACAATGTGCTAGGCATTGCGCCAGCCCCAGAGATTGCAAAATAAATAAAACTAAGTCTGCAATTTGCTCACATATGAGTAAAGATGACAGAAATCCTTTAGAAGAAAATAAAATGGATCAGTGAACAAAGTGACCACGAGGGCTGATTCTCAGCACAATTATTAAAGAGTAACATAGCTTCAAAACAATGGCTTCTTTCAACAATTAGCATTGTTTCCTTGGACTGTCTTTATCCCTATCAACATGATGATTCCTCCTGTTCAAGGTGAAGATCTACTCCTGGACCATCTCTGACCAGAAACCCACCGGCCCTAAACTCATCAGGGTAAAGTTTATAATGGGAAAACATGCTCCAGAAAAGGATAAGAACAAATTCTAGCATCTTCCTATACTCTTTCATGACAAAGAACTTTAGTAGACAACCCATCCACCACCACCATTACCAGAACACCACCACCACCATGTACCCATTATCTAGTTTAAAATGATTCTAAAGCCAGAAACCGAGGCCAAGTACAAGCATGAAATATCTATACTAGAATATAATATGAATACTTTGTGACTGACAATATCTTATGGTGAATTTTGAATTATATTATAGAGAATCTCTACCTCCATTTATGTTTGAGTAATTCTAATTTTTTTTTTCAACGTTTATTTATTTTTGGGACAGAGAGAGACACAGCATGAACGGGGGGGGGGGGTGCAGAGAGAGAGGGAGACACAGAATCGGAAACAGGCTCCAGGCTCTGAGCCATCAGCCCAGAGCCTGACGCGGGGCTCGAACTCACGGACCGCGAGATCGTGACCTGGCTGAAGTCGGACACTTAACCGACTGCGCCACCCAGGCGCCCCTATGTTTGAGTAATTCTAAAAGAGACACACATCTACAACAGATTTTCACCTCTAAACAAAAAATTAAGTAACTAACCTTCGCCTCATTGTGATGGCAAAGCATCTCTTGTTCTACTCTTATCTGCTTCCATCTTTTTAATCATAAAATGAATTCAGCTTTAGTTTAGCAAAAATACTTAAAATTGTTTATACCATGTTGTATTATGAACACTTAAAGTGTTCACCGCAAAAAAATATTTGCCACACACCCACACCCACACCCACACACACACACACACAAAACTAGAGGATTATAATGGTCTCAAATTCATAAATACTTACGGTAGTAGCTACAAGTGTTTGTATGGGGCAGGGGAATAAATATACTATCGCAGAGTTAAAAATAAGGAAAATAAAACCACCAAAGACAAGCCATTAGCTATACTAACCAGGAAGACAAGAGAGAGGGCTCAAATAAATAAAATCAGAAATGAAAAAGAAGATATCATAACTGATACCACACAAATACAAAGGATCATAAGAAATTATGGTAAACAGGGGCACCTGGGTGGCACAGTTAAGCGTCTGACTCTTGTTCTTGGCTCAGGTCATGATCTCATGGTTTGTTGAGTTTGAGTCCCATATCCGACTCTGCGCTGATGGTGTGGAGCCTGCTTGAGATTCTGTCTCTGCTTCTCTCTGCCCATCCCCAGCTGTGCCTTCTCTCTCTCTCTCAATAAATAAACTTTAAAAAATTTAAAAAAAAGAAACTACAGTAAACAATTATAGATCAACAAATTGAACAACTGAGAGAAATGGGTAAATTCCTAGAAACAGAAAGGCTGAATCATGAAAAAATAGAAAATCTTAACAGACTACTTATTAGCAAGGAGATGGAATCAGTAATCAAAACCTTCCAACACAGAAAAATCCAGGACTAGATGACTTCACTGCTGAATTCTACCAAATATTTAAAGGAGGATTAATACCAATCCTTCTCAAATACTTCCAAGAAACAGAAGACAGAAAATTTCCAAACTCATTCTATGAGCTTAGCAATAACCCGATACCCAAACCAGGCAAACTCATTATCAGAAAAGAAAATTATAGGCCCATATTCCTGATGAACATAGATGTAAAATTCCTCACCAAAATATAAGCAAACTAAATTCAACAGTATACTAAAAGGATCATACACCATGATCCAGTGGAATTTATACAAGGATGGTTCAACATCTGCAAATCAATCAATGTGACACACCATATTAATGAAATGAACGATAAAAATCATATGATTATCTCATCAGATGTTGAAAAAGCGTTTGATAAAATTCAACATTCTTTCACGATAAAAACTTTCAACAAATTGTATATAGAGGGAATGTACCTCACATAATAAAGATTATATATGGCAAGCCCATATCTAACTACTACATCTATCTACTCAATGGTGAAAAGCTGAAAGCTTTTCCTTTAAGATCAGGAAGAAGACAAGAATGCCCACTCTCTTTTTTTAAACACAGTCCTGGAAGTTCAAGCCAGAGTGATTGGCCAAAATACATACATACATACATACATACATACATACATACATACATACAATAATAATAAAATTGGAGAGAAAAAAAGTCTGTATTTGCACATGACAAGATATTATGTATAGAAAATGCTAAAGACTCCAAAAAACAACTATTAGGACTAATAAAATCAGTAAAGTTTCAGGATACAAAATCAATTTATAAAAATCAGTTGTGTTTCTATACACTATCAGAAAGAGAAAATAAGAAAATAATAATCCTATTTACATTGCATCAAAAAATATTTTACAAATATATTTAAATAAGGAGGTAAAAAATGTATACACTGAAAACTATTAAGAAATTTATGAAAGAGACTGAGGAAGATACAAATAAAATGAAAATATATTCCACATTCATAGATTGAAAGAATTAATATTATTAAAATGTCCATACTACCTAAAGTGATCTATAGATTCAATGCATCCTTGTCAAAATTCCAGTGGGAATTTTGACCTGAAACCATAAACTCCTAGAAGAAAACATAGGGGAAAAGCTCCTTGACATCAGTATTACTAATGATTTCTGATTTTGGCATCAAAACCAAAGGCAACAAGAGCAAAAATAAACAAGTGAGACTACATCAAATAAAAAAAACTTCTACATAGCAAGAAAACCATCAACAAAATGAAAAGGAAATTTACAGAATGGGAGACAATATTTGCAAATTGTATATCTGATATGAGGTTAATACCCAAAATATATAAACTCATACAACACAATAGCAAAATAAATATCCAATGTATAAATGGGCAGATGAACCAGACATTTTTTTTTCCAAAGAAGACATACACATGGTCCAGAGATACGTGAAAAGATGCTCATTACCAACCATCAAGGAAATAAAAATCAAAACCACAATAGATGTTACCTCACACCTGTTAGAATGGCTAATATAAAAGCACAAGTAATAATAAGTGTTGACGAGTACATGAAGAAAAGGAAACCTTTGGCACACTGTTGGTAGAAATGTAAATTGGTGCAGCCACTCCTCCATGAAAAAGTATGGAGGTTTCTCAAAAAAATTAAACATAGAGCTACCATATAATCCAGTGATCCCACTTCTGACAGCACAGAGTTTGCTCAGGATTGTCTCTCCCTCTGTCTCCGCCCCTCTCCTGCTCTCTCTCTCTTCCCCCCACTTTCTCAAAATAAATTAATAAACTTTACATATAAAAAAGATTAGATTAACGTGGATGTATATCCCTATATATCATATATAAACACACTAAATATAGTTATAAGAAATAAGCAAAAGGGGTGCCTGGATGTCTCAGTTGGTTAAGCATCGATCTCTTGGTTTTGGCTCAGGTCATGATCTCATGTTTTCATGGATTCGAGCCCCACATCAGGCTCTGCACTGGCTGCCTCCCTCTCTCTCTGTCCCTCCCTGACTCACACTGTCTCTGTCTCTCAAAATAAATAAGTAAAGTTTAAAAAATTAAAAAAAAAAAAAGAAATCAGCAATAAAGTTAAGCCACTCAGTTCTATACCATTTATATTTTATGAACTTACTAAGTATATTACCTGCTATCTATATTTTGAGGTAATATCCATAATATAAATTTTGATTGGAAGGTAATTCTATTTGAATCATAAAATTTAATATCTACTTAGTTACTTTCAAAAGCTTTATAATAACAACTTATCAGACACTTGGCTGGCTCAGTCAGTGGAGTGTGTGACTCTTGATCTAGGGGTTGTGAGTTCAAGGCCCATGTTGCGTGTAGAGATTGCTTAAAGGTAAAATCTTAATAATAATCATAATAATAGTAACTTAAGAGTATAACTTTAAACAAATCACCTTATTATGAGCTTTGACCATTTTGCTTAGTTTTATTTTCTCTTTCATAACTTAAAGATTTAAATATTTTTCTTTAATAATTTTCACTAAGGGGTGCCTGGGTGGCTCTGTTGGTTATGCATCCGACTTTGGCTCAGTTCATGATCTCACAGCTTGTGATTTCAAGTCTTGTGTCATGCTCTGTGCTGACAGCTCAGAGCCTCGAGCCTGCTTCGGATTCAGTGTCTCTGTCTCTCTCTGCCCTGCTCATAATCTGTCTCTCTCTGTCTCTCTGTCTCTCTCTCTCTCTCAAAAATAAATAAATATTTATTTATTATAATTTATAATTAAAAAAAGAATTTCCACTAATTCCCAAAAGTAGATTTTTTTTAAAGAGAGACTATAGAGACTATATGAGAGACTAAAGTTCATGTAAAGTATATCTATTACAAAAGGCTCAGAAACAACAAAGCTATGGATTTCATACAGAATATATATTCCTTCGAAATTTCAGAAGCTTCTCCTCCTTTGGTATATATTCATAGCTAGGAATAGATGTGAATGTCTGGGCTCTCAAAACAAGGCCTTTTCCACAGATGGTCCTTGTCTTTGCAATTACCTCCTACTCCAGCTCTGTAAGTCTGTTGAAACACAGGATTTCAGGCAAATTGATTTTCATCGTGAGAAGGAATACAGTTGATATATGAGGACTTTTGTTGCTGTATAATAATTTAGTTTCATGCTACCCTGTTTTTGGAGACTTTCATATGTCAATGAACGGGCTTATGCCAGAGTAGAAAACAAACAAATCTTTAAAAATAATTTTAAATAATTAAAAGAAGTCACGAAAATAAAAATGTCCTGAAGGCAAATTTTAACCAGTTCTAAGAATATTAGAATTATAGAAAAAAAATTAACATCATTTTATTTTAAACTTTATTTATTTTGAGAGAGAGAGAGAGATGATGAGAGGGGCGAAGGGCAGAGAGAGAGGGAGAGAGAAAATCCCAAGCAGGCTCCACACTGTCAGTGCAGAGCCTAATGTGGTGTTTGATCTCACAAACCATGAGATCATGACTTGAGCTGAAATCAAGAGTCAGATGCTTAACCAACTGTGCCATCCAGGGGCCTCAGTGATAGAAAAAAAATATGGTTGGCATTCACATTGTACATGAAGACTCCCAGAAGATTAAAATCCTCAGTAGCATCATTTTATATCTTCAGTTACATTTATCAAGCATCTACTTACAAGTATATGCAATGCTAAAACTTCTGTGTAATAATAGGAATAGGTGTAGTTTATGTTTTGGTAGAGATTATTTAATATGGTAATGAATAAAAGAAAAGTCATATAAACAGGGCTGGGCTCAAACCAGGATTTATTACTACAATCAGTATTTTAAGAAATACTTACATAGTAAGTAATTAAAAGCAATGTCTATGTAGGATGGCCTAGTGTCCATCTTGTCACTAGACAAGAAAAATTATGTTAGGAGTTGGTCAATAACAAATATAACCTTATATATTGTGTTTAAATCTAACCCTGTATGTATAAAAAACTAACAAGTACAAATAACTGTGGCACTGTAACACAGAAACATTTTTAGCAATTACACCTTTTTTTTAGCTTTTTATTGAGTATGGTGGCTATAAACAGCATAGAAATATCATTATGCTTCATATATTTAAGAAACAAACAGAGGCTATAAGTTAGGTACTGCTGGAATTTGCAATAAGTCAAAGACACTAAATTCCCTCTGATAAAGACAAGAAAAATTAGCTAAACTCATTTTAAATGAATAAACTACTTCTGGATTTTCACGCTCACGAAAAAGTTTTCTTTCAAAGAAACTCTATTCCCACATTTACTATATATGGTCTATAGTAGAAGGAGAGAAAAAGATGATCTGGATTTTCCTTTGAACCTATCTCTTTTCCTGTGTCTGAGGTGAAGAGATGTAAATGTTTGTTAAGGAAATAATAGAAGGAAGGAGGGAAAGAGGAAAGGGTGGAAGGAAGGAAGGAAGTGTGGACAAAAGAAAAAGCTAACCGACTTCAGGGAACAGTAAAACTCATGATATTTAGGGCTAATAGCAATATCTGACCCCAGTCTCATCCTCCTATATTGTTTCCTGCACCAATGCCATAAAAGGGGAAAGATATGGCTTATAATTCTTTAGTGAAAAGTTAAAAACTTTTTAAATGTGAGATTTGATTAGATCTGTATTTCTCAATCATCAAATTCTTCATAACTTTTGTAATTAAATAAATTTAACAGAAATGGAAGTCAGGACTGTAAGCATGTTTAGTATGCAGAGAACCACAAAAGACTTAGATAATCTTAGCATAGTCATTGTTTCTGCCAAACTCACTTTAGAATGTTGAGCAGAAGCATGCCTCACAATACAGTACAGATAGCTGAAAAATACATTTAAAAGTAATGCAAAATATCTGAAAAATGAAAGATTAACATGTTTGTATAACTGTATTAATTTGACAAGAAAATGATACTTAGATACAAAAGTACTTGCTTTTTGGTTTGCTAAGATAATGTATATTGTATAAAATTCTCTCTAGATTCCCTGGAAATTTTCAGTAACAGGAAGATAAAAGTTCAAAACTTTAAGACATAAAGATGTTTTAATTATGTTTCACGGGTAATTATTTGCCTTTATCTTCTGCATCTGTAAATAATAACTTTATTTACAATGTTGGATTAGTTTTCTTCTAGTCATTTTATATATTATTTTATAACTTCAATTACCTGAATTCTGTTAGGAAGAATCATTTTGAAAAATAAAGAAAAAAGAAGGGCGCCTGGTTGGTTCAATTGATTAAGTGTCCAACTCTCCATCTCAGCTCAGGTTTTAAATCTCTGGGTTGTGAATTCAAGCCTTGCATTGGGGTCCATGCTGGGCATGAAGCCTACTTAAAAATAATTTAAAAAACCAAAACCCCAAAGGACAAAGTGACAGTTGTAAAAGCACATTTAGACAAAATGCGAGTATATACACAATTGGTGAGTTAATAACGGCTTTAGAATGGTGGTCCACAGTAAGTCGATGTTATGGAAAGAACCTACCATGCTCCACCACAAAATATCTCTGGATACCTTTCTAAGAGGTAGAATTGTAACTCTATTGAGTAAGGCTTTCATTCCAAATAGATAGCCAACTCAAACATCTGCTGTGTTTCTAAATTTTGATAAATTCAATGAAAGATATTTACAGTTCTGGAAGGAGGATGGATTCAAGTGGTATGGCTTGAATCCTACTTAGAAAATTCAGACACTTCTTGAAGATGGCAGCAGCAGAGCTTGACTTAAAATGATTCCAGAGAGTAAGCTGGTGAAACAGGTTATTCCACTTTCCCAGAATATGAGTTTAATAAAGAAAACATGTGTTATCAGGGGGAAAATAGAAAATAAGCAATAAAAAAATAATACCAGTGTTGAGATTTGACACACATTTAGAAAACAATGAAGGAAGAGTCCCTGGAGTCTTTTGAGAAAGAGAGTGGCATGATAGAGTTATATTTATGAACTTTAACGAAGCTTGAAATAAGATAGAATACGAACAAACAAGAATCTAGGTATGTATAAGGGGTAAAATAAACAGATCTCATCACTATTACTATCAAAAAATATAGTGCACCACCCCTTACTGTGCACAGGGCACCATACTCACTCACAAAATACAACGAAATATATGTTCATAGGTAAAACAATCTCTGCTTTTCAAATTGACAATACACTAAAAATCAAAGGTCTATAGTTTAGTTTTTTTTTTTTTTTTAAGTCTCCCAGGAAAATTTTTATATAATAGAGATACAGACAGGTTCACAAATCTATAATAATTTTTTTTTCTTGTGCTATTTATTCTCATTGATAGATAAGTAGACAGTGGCAGATAAGATCAGGGGAAAAAGTACCAAAAGTTCTTTTGGTTATGTCAAAAATAATTGAAATTCTTTCATTTTTAGGTTGAAAGAATATACTTTGGAAAGAGTGAAGTTTTTGTTTGTTTTCTAGTTTGACTTCCATTAAAAATTCAGTTTCCAATTTATTTAAATAAAAACAATTATGCAATACTAAAACAATCTTGAGATATATTTTTTCCTTTTTAAACATTTGGAAATAAAAATTCATTGAAATGTATAAGGCAAATAGTATACCTGGTGAGGGAGAAAGTAGCACAGAGATAGATGTTTTTATGTAAAAACAAACAAGTGGTTGTAAAAGACAATATGGGAGGTATTTGTAGTATCAGCTACAGGTCTAAATATTATGCAGTATTATTCTCTCAGAAGGTGAATATTTCTTTTAATACATCTGAAGTTTAATCCAACAGTCATTCTTCCATCAGGTGAAATTTAATATTTCTGAATATACATTGAATGATTATTCTATATATTATAAAGAGTTACAAAATGGCTTCCTTTAAGGAGACACTTCTGTTTTGATTTCTGAGAGTTATAAATTGATTAGATCTAATCTCTAAGATAAAGCAATAAACATTTTATTTACTGGCATGGAAGTTTCTTTCATTACATTTTATGCCTTCAATACACCTGTCTTTATTAAATGATTTGCTTGCTGTAGAGATACATGATTAAATTTACATCATCATTTTCATATTTATCGCTCAGGTGAATTGAATAATCCAAAGAAAAAATATATATTTTATATTATATATTTATAATGCATAATATTTTCAGAAATATGCCCATTTAGAAATTCTTCAAAGTAGAAAAATTAGAGAATTATGAAAGAAATATATTGTGCTGACTAGTGAAAACTGAACCTAACACTTTCTGTATAGATGTTGGGAAAAGTTTGTTCAAGAGTTACTAACACTTTCTGCCTTCTAGGATGGAGACTGGCAGAATTATATTGAGAGCCAATTAATCCATTGCTGTCCGAAGGAACACTCTGGAGGCTCTACTTTTTATTCTGACACTCATACATCGTTCTGTTGGGGAAGGCCTAAATACAGTGAGGTAAATCAAATGCAGATACTTCAGACTGAGATGGAAAAGTGTTCTGTTTAGTAATGTAACTGGTGTATCTTTCAGAATAATCTAGCTTCCATAAATTATATTAGATATATTCCCACTAAATCTTAAGAACCTAGATTTAGGTGGCTTCCTGCCTGAAACATTATTAAGAGACTATGAAGCATTGGCAGAAGAATACTGGGAATAGAGACAAAACAGCCGCAGGAGGGAAAGTATAGTCCTGATATTCTCCTCCTCCTATAGAGTGATTGGAATGAACAGTGTTGGATAAAGCACAACACGGTTCAGAATGCTATTTTCCCATACACGTAGTACTTAAGACTGAACAATCAAGAGTTTGAAAAATGTTAATTTGAACCAAGACTATCATGTCAAAGCCATGGTTACCAGATCGCATACTAAAAGAGCTATGAGCCAGGAAATTCCTCTAAAAGGAACCATCAGAGGAAGAAGGTAGTCCAGGTGAGCAAAGTGATGGGGTTTAGATGGGGTGAGGGGGCTACCTAATCTCTTCCCAGGAGCGGGTAATAAATGGGGTGACAGTTTGGTCAATTCTACAAGGTAAGTAGATGTTTGAGGAATATTCAAATTAAGGGGAAAGCTAACTCCTGTCAGGGGGAGGCCAGATGGAAACAAGATTAAGAGGCACAGTGAAGAAACTTGAGGTCAAGTTGGGGCATCTGGCTCCTAAGAAAAACCATTCCCAATACCAGTTGATGTTACATTCAGTTATTTCTTATTTTATCCTAAAGGCTCTGACCCAATTTTACTAAAGTTTGTGAGTTTAGTTTTAGTTTTGTTGTGAAGAAGTGGGAAAGCATTATGAAAATTTTTGAAGTGTCCAAGAAGAAAGCCATGCTCATTGTACTTAGTTGCTAGCTTCCTTCAGGGGTCACCAGTGAAAGACAGCTATCCGTACCACAAAAGCAATCCCCTGGGAGGCACTCATAGTATAGGCAGGATTGTTGTGACTAGATAAGAAAGATACTCAAGTACCTACATTGAGAACACATGAAGCAGAAAACTAGAAACCTCTCAAAAACAGCTTAGGGGTGATTCAGGGTGATGTAATTTCCAGCAATTGGCCCAATGAGGGGTGAACTTTAATAATTTGGATATATAAATAAATGTATCTTGTCTTCAGGCTGGAAGGGATCCAGGATATATACATTCAAGTAATATATAAATGATATATATATAAAGGATATATTCATCCAGGATATATATAATGACATAAGTTAAGGTAATATTCACAAATGGCACAATACTTAATGCTATGTCTCCTGCATTACAATTTTTTGTATTGTTGGTTATACTTTTTTTATTGTTAAAGATTATACTTTGTGTTTCTGATAAAAGGAAATCATGGAAGATTAAAATATGTTAAAATCAGAAAGTCAAAAATAATAGCTGTCCAAGTCAGCCTCACAGAGCTTATGGAAAGGTTGTTTAGATACTATAGGCAAAAAGGTATTCTATACTTTAAACACTATACAAATAAATAATCCTAATTATTTTAAAATTCTAATTTTAAAATTTTATTAAATATTATTTAATGTCATATTTGTTACATTCACAATTTATAAAACCTCTTTTAACTTTAGAAATTTAGACCTTTAGTCTTTCCTTTTTTTTTTCTCATTTTAAAATAAAAAAAAATACTGTATGGAAGAAAATTATGTGGGGAAGGGAAATGTTTTAAAAAACTACCGCTTTTTCTAATAATGTAAGTACCTAAGTAAAGCATTGGAAAGCATCCAACTGATGTTAAATTATTAAAACTAATGTTCACATGTTACAATATAAAACAACACAATGTTTCAACAAATCTAAATAGAATTATCAAAATGTTTTTGGAAATAGGCTCTTCCCTTCATTTATAAATAAAATTATCATGTCAATTGGAAACAAATTATATTTCTTCTCTCAGAACATGAATTTTAAGCTTTTAAAAATCAGCAATGATTTGTTATTGACATTTTAAGATACTTAATGGAACCAAAAAATCCCATTAACAAAAGATGCCCTGCTTACTCGTGCACTGTCCTATCCTTCATGGCTAAATTCCTATTGTCTAGTTTATAATGTTTAAAAGTATATATATATTGTATATACATACATGAAAATTAGGGATATGTTGTTATTTGGAGAAGAGAATTGGGGATGAAAATTGCTGCAAGCCTCAGACATCTGGTAGGAGCTGCTCCCCATTAAATAGACTCTTATTGAATTTGCTGTTAGACAAGTTGCAGCCCCATTACAACTCTGGCAGTTCATAAAGCTTCACTGACCTTTTCTTGTTTCTACTAGTTTGTTGTGTGTGTGTGTGTGTGTGTGTGTGTGTGTGTGTGTGTGTGTTTTAGTCATCATTACACAGAGTCAAAAAGTACAGAGACCACAGACTAATATTTGAATTCAAAAAAATAAAAAGGGTATTATCGATTTGCTACAAAAAGCACAGTCTTAAAAACAAGATGGAAAATATCATTTATTTAGTGTATGGCACTCACCTTGACATTTTGTATATATTATTTAATTTAATCACTAAAACAAGCCTGAAAGATAGATATGATAATTCCCACCTAACAGATGAGAAAATGGGCTCAGAGAAGAAACTTGCACTGAATCAAACAGCTGCTAAGTACTTGAGTTATATAATGTTCTCTCCATTATACCAGAGCTCTCATGTTAGAGAAGAAGGCACTATGCCTCAAATAAAATCAGAATAATAGCCTCCATAAATGCTTTTCTTAGGGAATTATGGCAGATCTAAATCATTTTAGTCTGTGGATATTTCTGGAAGATGTCTTGTATGGAACATGAAAGAATCCCCCTTTCCACAGACATACACTGCGCTGAATTAGCATAAAAACAGGCAGAAAGCTCTGTGATTGCTTTTTCACTTCTGCCAAGCAAGTAGGGATGGTCTCCACTAACTTCAGGTAAGGTTAACCCTTGCCTGCATAACTTAGTTCAACGACAGTTAACTAACAAAAGAAAACAATATATGCACAAACAACATATCTTAAAAAAAATTAATTTCTTCACCATTCATCCTTCTATAACAACCACTTAGTATCTCTCTTTCTTTCAGAGCCAAATTTCTTCTAATAATACTCCCAGATATAGTCCAATCTAATTTCTTGTTCTCTACACTTCACCAAATTCATCTTCCACTATGATCACCAACGTCTACCAGGCTGCTAGTCATTGGGCAGTTTTTAGTTCTTCTCTTTCTTGTCTGTACAGTGGCAAATGTTGCTGTTAATAGTATTTCTCTTCCTGAAAATACTACACTATCACGTTCACCTTATGCCTCTATCCTCTACAGCAGCGTCACTGATTGCAACATCTCCTCAAAAATAACCAATGCCACAGGTCCTCAAGGCTTAGCCTCAGGGCCCTTGTCTGTCCTTTACACACAGGCCATCTAATCAACACCAATAGCTTCACAACTGAAGAGTTACCAAACCAGTGTATCAAATTGTCTGTGCAGCTTGCACATCACAGAGGAATCTCAAATTGTCAGACACTGAATTCACTATTCCCTTCCAAAAGCCTGGTCCACTTTCAATACTTGATTTATTGGGCTGGTGATAAACCTAGGCGTCATCCTTGACACCTCTTGCCCCTAATCACTCTTATTCAGTAAAACACTAAGTACTGTGGATTTTGTGTCCTAAAATATACCTTGAATCCTTCAACTTCTCCCCAATTCTTCCACCACCACCCAAGTACAATCTACCATCATCCGTCACCTGGAACACTTAATTGCCTCTAAATTGGCTTTCTCACATCTATCCTTCCTCTTTCCAATATTTTATACAAAATGTAGCCAGAGTGATCATTTCAAAATGTAATATGATGATGTCCTCTATAGTTTAAACCCTTCACTGGTGCCCCACTGATCTTAGGATAGAAAACAGATTTCCTGGTGTTAGGGCAATCATATTCTGTATAATTTGACCTACCCTACCATGATTCACACCACTCCCTCCTCAGGCTCATTGTTTCAGCTCCCAGGCTTGCTTCAAATGTGCCATGTTCCTTCTCTTAGAGCCATCATACAAGCAATCCTTTCTGCCTGGTATTCTCTCCTCTTGCTTCTTTATAGAGTTAATTCCTACTTTCCTTTTAGTGCTCAGCTCTTAAAGTTTTCTTCAAATAAGGTATTCCTCCCCGCTACGACTACATCAGGTCCCAGGGTACCCACTCTCAGTGCCAAGCAACTCTCTTTTATAACATTAAATTTATAGTTGAAATTAAATGGGCAAGCAGTTATTTCATGACTTTCATTCTTGCCAGAGTAAAAGCTCCATGCCTTCAGGGACTAGATCATGATCATGGCTATATCCCAGACACAATATTCTTAACATCGTAAGTTTACCACAAATGTATGTTGAAACAATGAATTAGGCAATAGTTGAAAATCATCTTCACTCTTTCCCTTCTAATCAACTCCCCAACATAGCTTACTCTTGTTTCTAGTCTCCACCTCCGAATAAAATTATTTTATTTCCAAAGAGTCACCAATGACCTCTAGTTATCATATCTGGTAGGTATACTATTTGCTTACAACACTGAATTTCCCAAATCCTTTAGCCTTCTTGATCATTTCTTCTTATTTTTGAAATTATCTTCTACCTTGTTCTCCATGGTATGACATACTTACTTCTATTTTTCCCATTTGTCTGGCCTTTTCTTTAGGACCATTGGTATAGTGTTTCTCTGCTAATTTTTTGAATGATAATATTCCTAGGGTTACAACCCCAGCTCTCCTCTTCTGCACAGTCTCTTTAGGAATATAGCTAATACTTTTTGAGTATTTTATACTACTTTTGTACATTATAGATATTATCTCTTAAATTCTCACAAATTTTTATTATTATTCCATATCTATTTTACTTATGAAAGAACTTAGATATTAAAACATTAATTGACTTCTAATGTGACACGGTAACTGAGGAATTTGAGATTTGAATCCAGTCAGTATTGTTCAAGAACATTTCTTGATCTCTTTCTATATTGCAACTAATTTAAACTAATCTGAAGTCATTGAATGAGTATCCCTTTATAAGGATGATTCTCAAATATTTTTCTCTGTCTCAAATAACTCTAACATGCTCTGATTGTTTAAAAAAAAAAAAAAAGTGAAATGGCATCACTTAGTTCAAGGTCCTAACTCAGTAAACCAAGATGTAATTCTGAATCTCATTGCAGTTTTAACCTCCCCTAGATATGTAGTCTTAACTGGTCAGTCAAAAATATTCTGTTGGGCAGAAATATTTCAATGAGTCTATCACATAGCCTTCTCCATTCTCTAAAGGAAGATGAGGTGATCTGCATGATAAGACTCTCTGGACTTCCTCTAAGGGAAAGTGACCACGCCTAGAACAATCCTTTCTTTTCTTTTCTTTTTTTAAAAATTGTTTTGGCTTATAAGTTTTTTACCTCACCCTCCTTCCTATAAAACTTTCCACTTTGTATAATTCCTCGAGCTCCCCCCACCCAAATTTGCTTGATGGGATGCTTCCTGATTCATGAATTGTTTAATAAAGCCAATTAGATTTTCAAATTTACTCAGTTGAATTTTGTTTTTACATCACTAATATTTACCTACATACTGTACATTCCCACTTGGTATCTCACAGGTATGTTGAAGGCTTCATGAACCCAAAACTGAACTGCCACTTTTGCTCAAAACATTCTTCGTCTAAATTCCTTGTATTGTAAGGCATCACCATGACCCCCATTTAAGTCCCAAATATCCAAGTCCAATTTCTCCAACTCTCCCTCACCCCTATTGATCTCACTTCTAGTTCCCAAGTTCAGATTTTCCCATCTGCATATTTGTATGTACATCCTTTATTTTGCATTCCCATTGCTACTCTGATAATCTATGTGCTCATTATTTTATTTGTCTGTACAATATTGGTTTCCCAACTGTCTAAACCATCTTACTGCTCTTTTTATATCCTTTCTAAAGCTGCCCAAGTGAAATTTCTAAAACAAAAATTTGACAATGACATTTCCCTGTTTTTCAGCATTTAATGACTCCCTAAGGCTTTCAAAATAAGAGCTTAATTATTTAGCAGAAAGCACAGGGTCTGCATCTCTGTCTCTTGCCTAAATATTCATCCTTACCTCCTATGACTTTAGTTGCATCCTAAGTTCTAGCCATACTAGCTATTTTAAGTTCCTCTAAAGTGATTTCCTTTGATATAATCCATTTAATCCCATCACAATCTATCCATACTTTAAGGACAAGCTGAGATGTTGCATCTCTTAAATGAGCTTTCCTTGACCTTCACCCTGGGCCTAGTTATCTCAAATACACAACCTATTGCCCCCTCAGAGCTTTTGTAATCTTTGGCAAAAAATACTCCAAACATTATTTAAATTGTATATAAACAACCTGTTTCCAGGGTCCATGGTTGCTACCTCAGCTTTTTCATCACCTAGGTCAGTGCCTGGCCCAAGCTGAGGTCCTCAATGAATGATAAAGGTATACATAATTAAAGGGTACATTTTTCCCACTCCCTGTAGTATAGACATCATCACTTAACATTTATGTTCCCAAGTCTACATTCTTCAGAACACTGACTATGGTAGATATTTTTGCAAATATCTTTACCATTTGTATTTAAAAAAATAAAATAGTACATCCTTAGAACAAGACTTTCTCTTAAAAAGCATTGCTGAACAGCATCCAAATAACCATTCTGTTTTCTTACTTCCAAAAACATCCTATCTTCAAATTGCTAGCACACTGATGATAAGAAATGGCTAGAAATGGCAAGCTTTGGACTGTTAGTAATAATGACATGACTTAAACATTTACAAATAGTGAGATTCCATGGTATATTTTTTCCATTTAAGAATTACTATTTTGGGGGCATGTGGGTGGCTCAGTCAGTTGAGCATCCGACTTCGCCTCAGGTCATGATCTCACAGTTCGTGGGTTCAAGCCCCACATCAAGCTTGGCATTGACAGTGTGGAGCCTGCTTTGGATTCTCTGTCTCCCTCTCTCTCTGCTCCTCCCGTGTACTTTCTCTCTCTCTCTCTCTCAAAAATAAATAAACATTAAACAAAAATAAAAATAAATAAAAAAGAATTATTATTTTTTGCTTTGAAAAAATATTTACTGCTACAGAGGGCATGAAGTTATCTTACAGAATTTAGAGATGCCTGAATGATTTATACTAGAGTTAAATGTCTTCTACATTATTTGTTAACAATCAGTGTTCACTTTTAAAAGTTTATCTGTTAATTTCCCCTAAGTGTTTTTTTTCCTAATATACAGTTTCTAATTATCTACAGTATGCTTCCAAATGATAATAAAACCAAGTTGTCAAGTTCATGGAAATGCTACTCTTACACTGGAAACCATAACATGTGACCTTTAATTTTAAGGCTGAAAATACTTAATAGCTATAGGCAGATGGAAGTTTTTTCAGTGACCCTAAAAGCCTAAAAGACATTTTTACTACAAACAAAAGTAAGTACTAATTTGTATTTAAATTGGCTAATTTATAAAATCCAACTCATTACTCTAAGAAATATTTTGAAGATAAAATTCACATTGAACTAATAAAGTAAAATAAACACAGAACACTGGAGGAACATATCTCAGTCTCTCAACACTCACATGATGTAGGTGAGTCATGCTTTCCCACAAACTATTATTGGCACTATTGGAGATAGATACTGGGCTGTGAGGACTATCCCTCTACATTAAAGTAACAATTTTTAATCTTTTCTAACAGTACATCAAACAAGCTGACCTATTTCTCTGCTATGAAGCAGTGTCAAGTTGGAAAAATCTTCCAAATCCTTACTCTGTTCACAGCCTTTGCTCATTTCTCTTACTCTTACTTTATATTCCCTTTCTTACACTATCCCAGGCCTCCCTGATTCTTGCTCCTGAAAGAGGACTTCAACCACCATTTTGACTTCAGTCTTACTTTCTGATTGACTAAGTCCTTTCCAGTGTATCTTTTATTTCAGGCAAATGACCCGGTGGGCAAAGCATCCCATGATGAGACTGAAACTACCCCTTCAAGGAATAAAGACTGCCCTGATGCCAACAAGACCTCATGTGATTGACCCCAAGGCAAAGATCCACCTGACCTCTACTGCACACCTTCATGTAGACACTGACCTTTGTCCCACATTTTCCTTATGTAAACCTAAAAAGAATTTCCAGTTCTTTGGAGGCAGCTTTTGAGACACTAATCCACTGTCTTCCCAGTGTTGGCCTCACTGAAATAAATCCCTTTCTTGTTTCACTTCTGTCTCTCTGCCTTTGGATTTTGTCAGTGGCATGTGTCTGAACCTGTCTGTTTGAGACCCCTGGAGCCAGGTTCTCTTGCACCCTGCCCCCCAGTCACACTCCCTCCCTTGCTCTCTCATGGTGACTGATGTGTTGATCCCCTTGGCACTAACCTTTGTTATGAATTTGCTGGCACCTCGATAGTCTATTCCCAAACTCAGCCCCCAACACTCCTGCAGAGTATTATGATCACCCCCCCCCGAAAATTCATGTATTAATCAGAGTAGGCTATGTTGAGCTCCATTAATAACCTTCAAAATCTCTGTGGCTTAAAACAATCTGTGGCTCACTCTAAGTCTGATGCAGGTTCAGCAGCTCTATAAGAAGACATTAATTCAAGCAATGATTCAGGGATTCAGAGGTGTCCGTCTTGTGGCCCCACAATCTGAAAATGAAGCATGATCACTTCAGCAGGAGAAAAAGAGAAATCAAGAGACTCACAACAGTTTTTAAATGTTCTGGCCTCAATGGGACAAAGGTCACTCATAGCCATTAGCTAGACAATTCACATGGCCCCACCTTATTCTAAAGAAAAGGAGAAAGGTGAATGAACATACACATATTTGGTAACAAATAAATAGCTCATCTGAAGAATTTAATACTTTTCTCCACTAAAACAAGTTCATTCCAAGTTAGTTTTATACTCAAATCAAAAAGGAACTACTAAATTCAAAAAGAAATGGTAAGATTTAATTGACAATTGTTTACTACTAAAAAACACATATCTTGTGTTTCTGTTATTTATTAAATGAAAACTAGACCCTTAAAATTTAATAAAAATTTTCAAGAGTGGCAGTGAACCAGGACTCTGTTGCTCACATAAGTTCCTGTATCTTTTATAAAAATAGAATATCAGAAAAACGGGCTGGGGTAATTATTTAGCAAAAGGGCTATGTATCATAGGTAAACTTAACACAACAAAAGTTCAGCATTTCATAGTGATATAAACCACATTATTTTTCACTTTTTATACACACACATTGGAAACACTACTTTCTTTAGTGACTTCATGAATAAGCCTCTGAAGTAGACAGGTAACTATAAGTACAAATTGTGAAATGGATGTGATAAAAAAGAAAGTCCAGAGTTTTGTTTTTTTTTTAAATTTTTTTTTTTCAACGTTTATTTATTTTTGGGACAGAGAGAGACAGAGCATGAACAGGGGAGGGGCACAGAGAGAGGGAGACACAGAATCGGAAACAGGATCCAGGCTCTGAGCCATCAGCCCAGAGCCCGACGCGGGGCTCGAACTCACGGACCGCGAGATCGTGACCTGGCTGAAGTCGGACGCTTAACCGACTGCGCCACCCAGGCGCCCCGAAAGTCCAGAGTTTTTTGAGAGCCTGTTGTAGAGTCAGCTTAATCAGATAAATCATTTGGTGGTAAGAGGGAAGGGGATCCAAAGGAATTATAAATACGCATGGCTTACAAAGAAGCTGTTTCTCCCTCACTGTTATTAAAATTACAAGGCAGTAGGGCACCTGGGTGGCTCAGTCAGTTAAGCTTATCCTACTCTTGATTTGGCTCAGGTCATGATCTCAGGGTTTCATGAGTTGTAGCCCTGCATCTGGCTCTGCACTGATGGTGCAGAGCCTTCTTGGGATTCTCTCTCTCCCTCTCTCTCTGCCCCTCCTCTGTTCTCTCTCTCTCTCTCTCTCTCTCTCTCTCTCTCAAAATAAATAAGCTCAAAAAAATTTATAAGGCAGTTAAAGATGGAGGCATTGAATAATAAATATCTGAACAGCATGATATTTCCAACATTGTTGGGAGAAATCTATAGTAAATATAGCTAAATCCCTGTCCTTGAGATACTTAGAGTCAAATAAATACATCACATACAGTCTCAATCTCCAAATAATTGAGATACCTATGCTCAACACAAAAAACACCAAAACTTAAATAGGAAATTGCATTTGAACGCACATTACCATGTTCAAGCAGCACAAATGCAAAGTATTATTCTAATAACCTAAATTGATGCAAAACATAAAGTGTATGCTTTAAAAATTTCAAATCAGATTAGAGAAATAGATAAGTTAACTACTTTATCAAGGTAGAATAGAAACAAGGTAGAATACACAGCATTATTAAAGGTCTAAATCATGCTAAGGGAACACCAAAGACCTGTTAGTTTCCATTGTAGCTACACAATAAGGTACATGGAGGAGGTCTTAAAAACACCAAGCCTTAAAGGAAAATGGGAGTTTAATTTCATGAAGAGGAAGCCAGGTGAGGAGATGGATGTATTAAATACTGAATGAATCCTCAGAGGAATGAATAAGCATATTTAGTGAACTGATGGAATGCAAAATAGGGGTGGTCACATGGGAGATTTCAGGAAGATGTTGTAGCAAGGTTGTTGTAGCAAGATTATAAAGATCCTCTGGATGGGAATGTCAAAGTTGGGTTTTATTTGCTACATAATAGAGAAATAGGGAAGATTTTAGAAAAAAAATAAGCTAGGTAATTTAAACTATATTTTATACAGTTTCATACTGTAATTCGGGTATAAAAGACAAATTGAAGAAGAGGCTCAACATAGTGAAATAACCATTAAAATACTCATATAATAGTTTAGGTAAAAGTAATGATGGCATGAACTAGGTGAGTAAAAAAATGAGTTAGATACAGAAAGTATTTTAATAGAATACTGATTGGATGTTAGTGTAGGGGCCAAAGGCAGGCTGCCCCAGAATATGCCACTTTGGTATATTGATTATTTAAAATAAAATTTACTTAAGACACAGCCTGTGCAATTAGGACACTCAGACCCTCCTCTGTCCCCTGAAAGCAGAAAATAAATCTTCCACGTGAAAGGTAACCTCCCTGTACCAGGAGGTAAAGAGACAATCTTATCACCATAGATGGGAAATTTGGAGCCAAGAAGGCTATATAAACAACCCTTATTACTTTTTACTAATTTAATACCCCAGACCAAATTCTGTTCAGAATCGCTTGCTATCTGAAGCTCCCAAGTTAAGCTCTCTTTGTCCTGTTAATTCCTCATAGGTTTCTTGTCTCTTTGTCTAAGAAGTATAAAAACTGCCTGCCTTGGTCATTTCTTTAGGTTTTAATTTCATAACTGTGCCTTCATGTGCATGTAACAAAATTTCGCTTTTCTTTCTCCTCCCATTCATCTGTCTCATGTAAATTTAATTTTTAGTCCAGGTGAAAGACTTTGAAGAATAGAAAAGAATTTTCCCTTCCTTTCATCAGGGCTATCCAGAGGGAGGAAGGAAAAACTCACATAATATCTTCCCTTCGTAACCAAAAGGAAGATGGCAATCCCTGAAAAGATAAAGAATTCTAAAGAAACAAAGAGTTTAAAGATTAGATATATTTTGATTTTGACCACATTTGATATGAGGTGAATTGACTGACACACAGCAAAAGATGAGCACTGACATCTGTTGTTCAGAACAGAGACCAGGGATAGAGATTACAGATTGTAACTACCGCATGTGCCTAATATAATGGTTGAAGACATGCAGTAGATAACATCACCTGAGACTGGGTGTAGAGTGATGTCATGTCAGGGAAAAGCTATTTTTGAGAGGTAGCCTGAAAAAAATGGGAGTTACCCAAAGAAAACAAGAATTAACTGGGAGGAGCAGGGGCAATGGGGAAAAGTTTCAAATCTGTATGATCTGGCCCTGAACTGTTCCAACTTCCCATTATATCCACCTTTATCCCATCCTCCGGCATTATAAGCTTAAACCACACTCACTATTTCCAAACTGTGCTTGCTCTTCACTCTGCGTTGCCTCATACTATTTAATCTGCCTGGAATTCTCACCCACTAATCTTTCAAATGCCACTTCCTCTGTGGAATTTCCCCACTCTTTGTCCCACCAAAACTTCCTTGACAAACAGTTGCATTAAAGCCATCATCTCCCTATATGAGAATTATTTTTGCATCTGTCTCCCCTATTTAAATGGGAACTCCAGGTCGGCATACATGGGCCTTATCCATCTTCTAAAGCTGAGACCTTGAACATAATGGGCACTTAAGGAACGGTTATTGAATATGGAAGGCTTGGATGCATAGTAATGCTATAGGTTTCTAAGTGGTTGAGCAAAATGAGCACAGAGAATAGGAAGTTGGATTTGGCTATTTAGAGGGAAGTGATGACCTTTGAAAGAATGATTTCACTGCAATGCTGTGGGTAGAAGCCAGAAAATAAAGGATTAAGGAAGAAGTGGGTGGTAATTAGATAGGAAAACTGCAGGTCAGTTGAGCTACACTTTGCTATTAAAGGGCAGTTAAGAGATTAGAGAGTAACTTGAGGTGAAGCAACTTTGAGGGAAGGAATTTAAGGATAAGGAAATCCTGAGAAAATGTATAAGCTGGATGTAGATATTTAAGAAACCAAATAATAGGAGTACTTGTTTGATGCAGAGAGAGATGAAGAGGAAGAGATACCAGGAGCACAGGTACCAGAATGCGAATACAAATGGTTCCTCCTCTGAGATTAGAAAGCAAAAGAAAAGAAAGTGCCACAGTTGAAATTTTCTGTTGTAGATGAGAAAAATTAAGAGACTTTGTTTCCTACTGAGTGGCTTCTATGAATAGGTGGTGATGATTCTTCCACCTTCCATGAATGGGAGTTAGGAAAGGGAATATTTAAAAAAAATGGATACAGAATTAATGAAGGGCACATGAGGATGTAATTTACAAACAAACAAACAAAAAACACTTATTGAACTGAGGCTAAATTTAAAGTTTCATAGTTAAGTGGCAACTTAATAAACCCTAACGTATTTGGTATACATAATAAATAGGAGTCTGTTAATAGAGTTATATAAATCATGAGCTAGTTTGATAATTATTACTGAGATACATTTTTTTAATTGCCCTTAGCACCAAAACTAGATGAATCTTAATTTTGACTTTGCAGGAGACAATACTTCAGGATCTTGCTCTGCCTCAGAATCAGGAATATCACCTTTAATTTTCATTGTCCTTGAATTGTCTAAAAACAGAAGTCAAGAAATTTCAGGTCAGTAGGAATCCAGAAAAAAGTTATTAACAGTGCATGTTATGTTATACTCTATGCATAAGTTTACTACATCAGACTTCATTAACTCTGAAGTCAATTTTTCAAGAATTTAAAACTATCTCCTCTAGAAAAATGTGGCTTAAATATAGAGAATAAAGCATTTTAAAAACATAAATGTTTATATGAAGTCAAAAACAATTTCTAAATTTACAGAACTTTCTTTCAAACTCTAATGATGCTTAAAATTTTCTTATTCTAATCCACTGAAAAGTACCACAAATTCATCATCTCATTTGTCTTCCTCAAAATATCATCATGAAGCAGTTTCCTAAAATATAGTACAGTGCTTAAGAGCCTGGGGTTTGGCACTAAACAGACTTGTTTAAATACTCAGTCCACCATTTACTAGCTAAGTGAGCTTGGCAAGAGGCTTACACTGTCCCCACCTGTTACCTCTTTTGTGAAATGGAGATAATAGCATCAATCTCACAGGTTTGTTGTGAAGATAAAACAACCTGCTAAATGCGAACCATTTAATAAGGTGCCTGGCACAGGGTAAGCTCTCAATAAATGGCAGCTATTGTGATGGATTTCTGTAGTTTAATCATTTTCCTTCTGACATGTTTCTTCTATTATTGAATTAAAAAAAAAAACAATCACATGTGGGGTGCCTGGGTGGCTCAGTTGGTTAAGTGTCCACCTCTTGGTTTTGGCTCAGGTCATGATCTCATGTTTGTGAGTTCAAGCACTGCATTGGGCTCTGCCCTGACAGTGTGGAGACTGTTTGGGATTCTTTCCCTCTCTCTCTGCCCCTGCCCTGCTTGTGCTCTCTCTCTCAAAACAAAACAAAACAAAACAAAACAAAACAAAACAAAAAAAAAACATCAATATATATGAAGGAAGAGTTTTTAAATTTGTGAAACAATATTAAAATACTTCTAATATATACCACAGAAAGTGATAGTATTTCTTCACAAATCAATTTAAAAAATATATTAAAATGGCTAAATCTGCTAACGAAAGTAGGAAAACAAAATGAGGAGATTAAACTTTTTACTATTAAAATATTTTATAGAAAAAAAATAAAACCTTTGGATAACTTTCAAAAGGGTCATGTCCTTATGATTAGCATTTATGGAGATATATAGACATTTGCAATTTGGAGATACATCTGCAATATACATATCATTAAAAATAAAAATGTACTTGTTCAAGCACCTTCTGATTAAATGCTAGCATTAAATAGTGTAATCAATTACTGAAAACCTCAGTGTTTAATACTCCATTCACAACATTGTTCCTATTGTCCTCCTTCTCCTTCATTACTAATTAATTTATTTTGGTTTTCTTTCTTATATTAATTCACAGTGTTCCAGTGGTTAGCTAAATGTTTATTACTCATATAAAAGACTTTTTTTTCAAAATTCTCCATTCATTACCATATTTATATTTGTATTTACCTCAACAGAAATAGGTAAAAAATTAAATCAAATAATGCTGTCAAAATGACCAAGTATTTACTAATATTTGTTTCCACATACATGAAAATGTAATTTAAAAAGTAACAATTACTGAAACAATTCATATTTAAAAGTTTTATAAAGCATAATTCTGGGTTAAATAAGCACATTTATAAATGCTTCTTATAAGGGAAATAATGTATCCAACAGAAACACATAAAATTGTGGATAAAAATGTTTGATTATGGATGTGTCTCTCTTGACCAACCTTGAAGGCCAAATACCTCTGGATATGGAAGTTACTTTAAAATATCTATATGTCTCATAACGCAAATATGTCAAACTTGACATTAAAAAGAAAAGCCAAGAACTTCTGCCAGATGTTTTCTAAAAATCAGGAGAACCATCACATACGTACTGCTTACCATTAGGGGCTATGTTCCACTAACCTTTCCTAGGATCCTGTAATTACAACAGAGGGGTGAGTGGAAACTAATTCTACTCAGAGCACAGCACACTTCTGTATACACTATCACTGTGTGAAAACCTCATTTATTTTGAAAACTAACAGGACTTTTGTTTTGAGTCACTAGCTTAAAAAGCATTGCCACAACAGAAGCAGTAAAATCCAAATATCAAGAACTAACGTGGAAGGAAACCCAAAAACTAATTAATGAATGGTAAAAAGCATCTAAACAGCATGCTTTCAGTATTCAGCATTGAAATTTTTCTCAATAATATTTCAACTATCAGTACAAAAAGATGACCAGTAATGATGTAGAAATTAGATTTAATTGCAACTCACTGTTGTATTGTTTTCTTTTCTGTCCAGTTATAAGATCACTCAGTTATATAATAACTCTATCACACATTATCCAGTCACTTTTGAGTGGTTACATATAAATATGGTTGATTTGGGAAAAGAGTCAAAATTTAAATGAGTATAATTTATTAACAAAGAGTATCCTCTCTATGTACAGGGACAGAATTTTTTTTTTTTTTAAACAAACACGTATCAAGAATGCACACAGTGCTGGGCATTTTTATGGCCTATGGTAGACCTAAAAATCAGAAAAATAATTCACAACCTTACTCCCAGAAGCCCATCCTCTAGTGGAGAACACAGAGACTCCCACTAAGAATTTCAAAGCTACATTGATTGCTGTGATAGTGATATATACAGAGTTTTATGGGTAGCTTTGGAAGGCCAACTAACCCAGACAGGGGTAGATATGAGGGAAGTTAGAAGAGATTTGAATTTTCTTCCAAATGTAATGATGGAAATGTTCTGACCCACATAATTCTCTTGATTAATTCCACCTAATATTCCTACAGTAACAAATTAGCACTTGTGAATATTTTAATCAACTTTGTGGATGGATTGCAAAGAACAAAACTATAGTTATCTCTAACAACAAGAAAAATCTTGTGTGTGTCTGTGTGGCAGTATCAGGGAGCAGTAAATTCTAAGGACACAGGCAGAGAATAAAAAGGCGTCAGGTGACTTGGCAAGCCTATCTCTCTGTGTCTCTTGGGGACTGTTCAGTATCTCTTTTACTTGGGATCTCCTCTCAACCTGCATAACTCTGCTCTTTTCCTTCTGACTTCTGCTCCCTCATAAATTCAGCCATGAGTTTCCTAATTCCATTCCCTCTGCTAATGGTTTTAGCCTCTGTTTACATAGCTACACACATCTCAAATTCTGATGTCAGGTCAGGCATAGAAGAATGGGTTAGTTATCCATGGGTCAGGAGCCTATCCATATCTAACCAGGTATGGAAAAGAAAGTGGCCCAAATACCAGTATACTGAGGCAACTATGTCTGTCAGTAGGCAGTTTTTTTGGAAGGTGGTATGGGCAGGCAATCATGGGCTGAGCAATGAGATTTAAGATGTCTCCTGACAAGGTCTAAGGCATATTGTATCTATGGCCTGCAGAATCTGGTTGTTTTAACTGAATTCCCAAATACCTTTCTCTGTTGCCTTCCAACCAATCCACTTCCTCATACAAGGAAGAAAACTTTGACTCTGGCCTTGTTAGTTCTCTGCATAGGCTAAGCTCTTGAGTTCAAACCCCTGTGGTCATTTCTGCTATGAATCTGTCATAAAATTCTGATAGTAGTATTTTTTCCTTTAAGGATCATTCATTCATTTATTAGATATTTAGTTAGCTTGTACTATGTACCAGGAACTGTTGTAAATTCTGGTTACAGCAGGGTACAAGTAAAATAACTCTTTACCAATCAGACATTTCTAGAAAATAAAATATTTTAAATGACAGTTTCCAGAACTGAAACATATCCCTTTATGATTTAAGTCTTTCTATAGACTTTTGAATTAAGGCTTTCTATAATAAATTTGATAAACTCCACCTTTTCATCTCGAATCTCAAAAATATCTAACTACTTCCTAATGACAAAGGACGATCACTTTGAATATCTACTGTTGTGTCATATAATGCCTATGGCACTCTGTATACAACTCTATTACAGTGTTTATGATATTATATGCCAAATGTTCTTTTCTGTGTCCTTTCCAACAGAATTAGCTCCTGGAAAACATTTTATATTTCCCCTCAGTGCCTGACAGAAGACTGGCCTCGGCTGGTAAATGAATGAGGAAGAAATAGTCACAGGGATAGCACTGAGGGATAAGTAATTTGATCATGTACATTTTCAATATGATTACAAGTGGGAGTTAAAGAGCATGCTGTTGTGCAGAACTGCCCAAACTTATCAGAGTCCAATAGTTTCAACTTCAGACAGAGTATTTTGAGAGTATATCCATTGATCATCTCTGAACACCAATGAAAGAGTAAAAGGAAGCCTCAGGTGGCAGGAGAGGCTTTTTCATTAGTGGCTCTTGAAGTGTCTAGAGAAATAAGCTTATAACAGAACACTGAGCATATTATGTTTCTAATTCTCAGGTGTACAGACAGCAGGTTAGACACATCTGTGCTGGGCAGAGCATCATTTAGTGCCACATTGTGTGCAGTGAACTGTCCCAAGGGCCAACAAAGCTAATGAACACACTGAGATTTCCCACCCATACATAATGCCAGAAAGGAGCAGGGCCATATTTTGGATGGGCAGGAACCACTCTTCAAGAACCTCCAATGGGGGCGTGTTGGTGGCTCAGTCAGTTAAACATCTGACTTTGGCTCAGGTCATAATCTCATGGTTCGTGAGTTGGAGCCCCACGTCCGGCTCTGTGCTGACAGCTCAGAGCCTGGAGCCTGCTTTGGATTCTGTGTCTCCCTCTCTCTCTGACCCTCCCCTGTGTGAGCACAGTCTCTCTTTCTCTCAAAAATAAATGAACATTATTATTATTTTTTTAAAGAGAACCGCTAATGAATATCTTCTCTCACCCTTTTATTGTTTGCCACCTAGAAAATGAAGAGATAATGCGGGGACAGGAGGGATTCCATAAGTTTTACTCAAAAAAATCTAGCCAAAGCATAAGGAAGAGACTATGCAGCATGGGAACCGTAATGTATTTCCAGAGGAAGAAAGCAAAGAACAGAGATCCTTTGGGTGAAATTCTGCTTGGGACTGTCCTCTTAAAATAGAAGGTAGGGAACTCTAAATTTACCATCTCAACTTCAGCACCAACTTTCTGTAGAATTCTGATAATTCATTTGAAATCTTTGAGTTTAAATTTCTTCAACTGCAAAATGACAAGGATGTGTGATTTGCACATTATGCCTATAAGTCTCCTCCTACTTCCAACGTCTTCTCTTTCATAAAACACAAGTAGATGGATAATCCTTCTCTCCTACCCTCTCAGGAATGGCACTGGGAGAAAACCACACATGCCTCCCTCTCTTTCAATCACTGTGCACCATGACCAAATTTGATGACACACTAAATTTAAATTCACCCAACATTTCTTATTTATGGTTAACTGGTTACCTTAGGTCAGCACTACACTGGATGCTGAAGCTGAACACCAATCTTCCTATCTCATGGTCCTTGCCACAGATCGGAAAGTGAGAGGCCACTACATAATCATGTTTTCGTCTATTACACTCATACTTCACTGTTTGCTAGTACTATCTGGCTTTTGTGACAAGACAGAATTCCAACAACAAAAAAGAGGCAGAGAAAAGGGGAGAATTAATAAGTAGTTATAAAGATGATACCTGGGTGACTTTCAGCTCCTATCTCAGTGCTGAACTCTTCTTGGTATATAAAGTCTTACGATGTCAAAGGTCTTGCCTGTCTAATTCACATCTGTGTTCCCAAGGCCTAGAAAAATGCCTGATGCATGTTAAGTGCACAACAAACTCTTGTTTATTAAAGGAATGAATGAACATAATTGGGATTCAGCCACATCCAGATATGGCCATATCCAATAACTAGCTGAAAAAAGATGAAGTTTCTAGATCATAAATGTCCCAACAGTGTCTTCCTACTCCTTTAAAATTTTGTTTCCTTTAACCCTATTCCCTAGGTCTCCCATGCCTACAGATAGTGGTACAAATGAACAGGATAATAATTTATACATAACCTAAGATGGCACTCAAAGACAAACTAGAACGGTTTTAATGGGCTCAAAAAAATTGACCACCACCCCTTGATTCTCCACAGCCCGGAATACCACCTAAACCACCTACATACAAATGCTATATGAAACAACTCCAAATAAGAACAACACCTTGAAGATAAGGCTGGAAGCTTACTGTGCCCCAGTCTCAAAAAGAAAATCCCTGTATTATTATAAATTTCATTCTAAATGTTTTCTGGACAAGCTTTCAGGAAACATGCATCTCTAAGGGTATCAAGGTAGGAGGAAGTTTGGGATCACAGTAATTTGCCTATAGCTGTCCATTCTTGGGGTAGAGTCGAGACCTCTAGGGGGGTGCTGTCCTGAGGCTTCTTCAGGTTGCTAGAGCAGAAGCACCAGAGAGGTAATAAGAATAATAAAATTTCCAAGGTCACAAAACATTCATGATTCTATCCCAAATGGCATCCAAAAGATTTATAAAACTCTTTTATTTTACAGGTAAGGAAATAGAAACCCAGAAAGGTAAGGAAATGTACCCAAGGTTACTCAACTTATTAGTGGCAGATGGGTGTTCTCTACAAATCATAAATGCTTTGAGAGGGAAACTGTACCCACAGCACATTTGCACAGGCTACATCTGTCTACTTTCACTGCATATGCAGGCACATGCTATTCACTTTTGACTAGAAAGGTAAAATTGGGCCAAATAATATTTAATTCCCCACTGTAATAGTAGTTTTACATTCCACATTCAGACAGCTGGCATAATTGAAGACAGCTCGGAACCCCTGAGGATATCCAAACTGTCGCAATTGGAGAAAAGATTTAAGCATCCTGCAGTGTAAGACCTACTCAATGACATTACAAAGCTGATTCAAAATATCATCTTTGTTGGATCCTCAATATCCAATCTATGAACAATAGACATAATTAAACATAAAAAGCTGTAAATTAAGCAAACTAAATGATGGAGCAAATCATTTCGTTTTTGCACCTGTGAAGTACAGTATGCCATTGTTATTTTCCCAATGCAGAGAGAACAGACTCTTGCATGGACAATTATCAAAAGGGTTCGGAGCAGTAGCAGCTATAATGGACAATAGATTTCTTTCCAAAGACTAAAAAGATATCAATGAATGTAGTTTTCAAGTCAAAGTGAGAATACACAGCTGCCGCCACAGATTCTATTTAATGTATTTCAATGTAACTAATTAAAATAAAAACTTAGGTCTCCTATTCTCAAGCTGGTAAAAGGCAGAAAAGACAGAAAAACAACTTCAAGTTATAATTTTGTATGTCTCTGTAAAATAGCTTTTAGCTCATTTTGTGCTTGACAGCAACAGAAAAAGTCTGTGAAATTAAGCACCCCGCCTAGGGATGACGGTACAAAAGGAGGCGGTGTCACGGTTAAGAAGATGGGTTCTGGAGACAGAAGTCTGGGTGCAATATCTTACTCAGCTCCCTCCTGAGTAGCCTCAGATTTAACCACTCCATATTTTGTTTTTCTCATGGGTAAAATGGGGAAAATTATAGTTGCTACCTCATTGGACTATTGTGAGAATTAAAAGCTACGATCTAGGTAAAGCCCCTGAAACACTGACACTCGGCAACCACTCAGCAAGTGTCAGCTTTCATTATTTCAGTCTAAAACATTGCATATGAAATTTTTAAATAAGTCAACAAGACCAGATATCTAAGAACCTATTCTTAACCTCATTTTAATGGCACATTCATAAGTGATAAAAGAAATTTCATCCATAACATGGCTTTCTAAAAAAATAAATTAAAAGAAAAACACTTGCTGCATTGAAATCAGATAAAAATAGAAATATATTTCAATGTGAATTGGTAAAATATTGGCAAGGTCATTGTATGGGTATCACCAGTGGAGATACACAGTGTCACTTCAAGCCTGGATTGAACTAAAAGAGCCAAGGGAAAGATCTGCCAATGAGCCCACCATGAACTAGCATAAAACCACCTGCAAAATCCATTCAAGCATCTGTCTCTGTGAAGTGCCAAGACTGCTCCTCCCACCCCACTAGGCTGGCCCCATCTACCACAGAGCAATATCAGAGGCCATTTTTTTTCAATTTATTATAGCTAGACCTTTTTATTTTATCATTCTAAGAAGCATTACACATAACCCTACGGAGCAACTCATTCCTGTTCTACATCACAGTTTATGTGAAGGATTCTCCCTCTAATTTTAGTACCTGCCAAAACCAACCAGATTAATCCATGTGTTTAAGTACTGGGTACTTAATCCCCTGAAATAATCTTCAAAATTGTCATCGGGGAAATAATGAACACAGCATCACCCATTCAATGGGTGTCCTTGTGTCATCGTCAGTAGGGAAGGGACAGTGAATCATCTATAAGGGGATGTTTTAGCTATACTGTTTCTAGAGTCAACACAAAGGTAAAAGAGAAGCAAAAGGAGTAACTACACTCCTACCACATTTCCACATCTGTAACTGAGGATATTATTACCTACTTTATGTGATTTTTGTGAATATTAAACGATTCAATAAATGTAAAGTACTTAGACTAGTTTCTCCCAGATCCTAAGCACTCGAGAAATATCAGATGTGATGAGATCCTAATCATGATCAAGTGATGAAGACAATCATGATGATGATGGTGATGAAGACAAAGATGATGAAAGAATTTGCTAACAATGCACCTAACACCATGGAGCAGACTAATAAAGGCAATCATAGAGGATAATCAGAATATTTAGCTCATCCTCTGCTTTCACTGATTTCACGTGTTGTAGGAGAAAACAGGAAATACAATAATATAGATGGCAGACATTTGTTTCATAATGAGATACGTGCAAGAGAAGCAAAACTAGATGAGAGTTATAGGAAAACAGAAAATCCACAGGGTATGAAAAAGACACTAGAGTTAGAGCATTATTAACAGTTTGGTTCAGGAGAGAGTAAAATAATATCACAGAACAATATTAATTAATATGCACCCAGGACTTGCAACGTGCAGGCACTGTTCTATATTCTTTAAAATTTATCACTAATTTAATCCACACAACAATCCTGTGTGGTAAGAAATGCTATTATCCTCTGAAACTAGGGCACAGAAAGATTAAATAATTTGCTCAAGGTCTTATAACTGTAAGTAGTGAAACCAGATTAATACCCTCAGTTTGTCTCTGATGTTTGCTCTTAACTGCTCTACTACAATGTCCCTCAGCATATGAAGGAGATCTTTCAAGAGGCTTAACACAATAGAAAAACTAAGACAAATTATTGGAGGAAATATGGAAAACTCTTTAACAAAATGCCAACGTAAAATTTTAACATTTCCAAGGGTATCAGGTTAATCCTTAGAGGTGACTATTATACAATGCCCGAAGTAAGCAGATTTCTGAAATCATTTTTGAGAGAATTTCAGCATTTTTTTATTCTTGTTTTAATAATGAAATTCCTTAACCCAGAAAAGATTTTTCTTGTATTCATTATTTTTCAACACAGCTTCGTATCACTCTTATCTACAGCATAAGTGACAGGAAATAATCCATGCCCTTTGAAAACCTACAATCCAAAAGTAAAAACCACGAAAAGTGCATATAATACATTTAAATAAGTAGGTTAGAGATTTTACTCCCTTCAACTGCATGAGAGAGAGGGATGGGGCACTAAATACAGGGGAATGAAAAAGTGAAAGGGATCTGTTCAGGAAAAAATATTGAGAATTAAATGGCAGCATAGAGGAGCAAGAATTCTGATCTTATGGAAATAGGAAAAAAAAGCAGTAAAGGAGTAAAAAATTCAGACATACAATAAGGCTAACTATAAAAAGGAACACAACTATAAAATCTAAATAAATCCTTAGGAAGTCTGTGAGAAAGGCTTAAAGGTTTGTTGCTTAAGAATGGAATGGTATAATTATGGTTCTAGAATCCCAGATTAACTCAAAATTAAAATCTTAGCCAGGAAAAGTGTTTCTTTAATCAAAGAATGAATAGTATACATACTGGCACTATACTTATTTAACAAATTCATAGTCTATTTTTTCTCCAAAACCAAGCCAAGTATCTATGAAACACAAACAGGCACACATATATTTTATAATTATACATTGTCATGTGTCCTCAGAAAGGCTTCCATAATGTAGTTGTGCAGGTTCTGACATGAAACAGCTCTTCTTGAGATCTGTGTTTCTGAGTGGGGTACTTCCAATCCCAAAACATTTAGCCTTGTGCTGGGATACATAATCCACAGGAAAAACATGGTGCATCAATCTGGTTAGGAACATTTCCTTGGAGATTTAAGGAATGTACTGTTTTCATTCAACAAAAATCTCTGTATTAGAGAGGAAAATGCAAAATGTGCATAAAATTTGAAAACAAAACAAAACAACAGTAGACTCCCAAGAAATTTGCTCTTAAGATAAGTCATGTGAGGCTGTACATATTCAAAATATGCACATGGCTTTAAGGGGCTCTTAGAAGACAAAGTGTAAGAAGCACTGCTTGGCTCTGCTTTGTGAGGAAGAAACATTCGTGAGGTGGTGCACTGGAGCCTTCTCTAAACCTGAGAGGCAGATTAGATAAGCACTTAATTGCTTAAAGACTCAGGTAAAAAGGCCAACCTCCTGTGAGCATCTCTCCAGTGACATAACTCAATATTCTCAGAGAAGTGTTAAGAAGTTATGAACACAAGGTAAAATTAAGAAACAATTTGAAAGTGTGCTCTAAAAGGTTCAAGAGAGGAGAAACTTCAGAAGGAGGAAAATATGGTAAGGACAAAGAAGTAATGTTTGTTTAGCTTTGAATATATTACTTGAAGAAACAGAAAACCTAGGGTGCTCTGTATTATTCTACAAAGGAGTAGACAAACAGTCTATGTTTTGAAGCACTTTTCCATACTTACCCCTTAGTACAACTCCACATAAGGCTCAGAGGAAATCTGCAGATTGTACAGTAAGAAAACCAGGGTTTCAATTTCAGTTCCACCGCTACCTGGTTGGATGGCCTTAAGCAAATTAACTTTTCTGAATCTCCATTTCCCCAAATGAATCCTGAATGGAACGATAATTGTATCAAAGAACTACTTGGAGAATTAAATTGTGTAAAAGCACATGGATTGAGGAGGCATTCAAAGAAGGTTGGTTGATTTGAAAAAAAAAAAAAAAAGTTGAGATAGGATAAAAAAGAGGAAGGAATATCACAGGTATGAAATCCAACATAAAATAATAATCGAAAGGATGGGCAACAATGAGAAGCACTGTTTACACAGGATTCACAACAGTGGCACCGTTCTTATGGCACACGAAGTCACGCATACTTCCAAGGCAGAACTAGGGCCCGGTTTTTATTGTTGAGAGTGCAGTGAAGGCCTGGCTCCATAGGAGAACATAATAGTCACAGTCGGTCAGTGAATCAAAAAGCATAGTCCATCTTGCTTTACTTGAAGTGATGACATGTGACAAGAATGCCTTAAAATTCTGTGTACAATAAAAGATATTCTATATAGATAGCCTATCAGTCTAAACTCTTAATTTTCTCCAGTATGTTTTTCAGTAATAACATCGCTATTGTTTTTCCCTGGGTAATATCCTTTTTCTCCAATTTTTTTTTAAAGTTTATTTATTGTGAGAAAGAGAGAGAGAGACCGCACACGTGTATGCATGCATGTGTGTGCGAGCAGGAGAGGGGTAGAGAGAGAGAGAGAGAGAGAGAGAGAGAGAGAATCCCAAGCAGCTCCAAGATGCTTGGAGCCCTCTGTGGGGCTCAATCCCACGAACCATTAGACCATGACCCAAGCTGAAATCAACTGTCAGATGCTCAACTGACTGAGCTACCAGGGTGCCACTCTCCATTTTTTTTTTCAATAAAAGGAAAAAGGAAGAAAAAAAGAAGAAGGGAGGAAGGGAGGATAAAAGGAAAAGAAAAACTAAATTGGTTACAATTATTGAGAAGAGATGAAAGCACGAAACTCAGTGTCAATGCTGTCTTGACACTCTTCCATCAACATAATCTAGTGTCTGTTTATTTTAAGTAATTATAGCACTGTGTTCTTGACATATGCTCAACCAGCGCCCCACTGAGATCACAGCATTTCTTCTGCTACATTATACTCTGCTTACTCAATCATTTTATATCATTGGGCATTGTGTGAAAATCATCATTAAAAGCAATATTTTGGCCAATTCCTTAGTATGCATTATTCTGTAATGGGCAATTCATTGTGTGGATTACATTTTTAGTTATGTAACAAAATGTCTGTAGTATTGGCTGAGGGCCAGACACTGTTTAAACATTTTATACACAATAACTCATTTAATTCTTATAAAAACTCTAAGGGCTAAGGACTGTTATCCCCATTTTATACATGAAGAAAACTAGGCACAGAGAGGTTGAGCAAGTTGCCCAAGGCCACACAGCTAAGTGATAATCCTGGGGTTTGAACCCAAGTTCAGGAGTCCATGTCTTTAAACAATACCTAAGAGTGCTTTTCATTTAGAATAAATGAGTGAATACATATGAATATCATAGAATAATGCCTGGCACATACTGAAGGCTAGATAATTGTTAGGTATTCTTTATTTTTTTTTATGATGGTGCTGTTAAGATAATGCATAAACATATTGTGTGTCAATTCTGGTAGGGTTTATCTGAAATATCCCCACTGGCCAAATCTATTGCCCACCTTTTGTGTATTGGTGGAAAGATTCACATTTCCCAGATTGTTAACTGGGATATGGTTCAGAACAGAAGAAAAGCCTCTCTAAGTCAAGTTATATTGATACTTTGACTTCAGATGGATCTACTGAGTCTGTCACACTGGCACAGAAGGAAATTAGATTAATCCAACAAGAAGTGTTCCTCATGGAGTCGCATTGATTTTTGCCTGCATTAGATGTTCTTCCATGTGCTTACAAAATTGATCTATTCCAGATGAGCAGAAAATCTATCATTTTGGGGTCTGTCCTTTGTTTATTTGTTGCTTGTTTTTTAAATCCCTTTGAGTTTACCTGTTCCTAAGAATATATTCCAAAAGCCCAGACAGAAGATAATCAAATTTGCCCTAAAATACAATATTTTTTCTTGTGTGACTTAACACATAGGTAGTTGTCCCTTAATAGAAGGTATCATTCCAATGGTTATTTGCATTTTTTTATGCTCCCTGATAACAATGGGCTTGGAATAATTCAGTAGAAATCTAAACACATGACAGCCTTTACATCAAATAGTCACTGAGACATCTAAAAGTAAAATGGGGCATACTTAACCAATGTAGCCTTCTTGCTATCACGGAATTTTCATTTTACGTGAAAACATTAATGTTTAATAGTTTAGTTAATTTCCTGCTTGAGCTGTGAGGTCATTTATACTCTTATAGTTATTATATAATAATATAACTATAAAAAATGTAAATGCCTCATGGTCTTTCCAAACAGCTACTTGTAAGAAGGGTCTAAAAATTGCTGATTTGTAATGCTTTGAACTTATGTATAATACTTGAAATAGTACAAGCTATTATCTTTTATGTACATTTGCTGACAAAAAGAAATGTATTTTAAGGGAGGATGCTTCTGGATTCTGTGCATCAAACACAATCTTCTTGCTATGGTAACTGTTCTTAAGGTCTGTTGTTACTATTATAGAAGCTCTTATATAGATTATGTGCTTGTAAAATGAAAAAAAAAAAAAAAAAAAACAACAACCCTGAATAGATGGTGATATTTATTCAAACATGGATACAATGAAGATGATGTACATGCAATTTTTTTAAGATAGTTATTTTCTGATTTGAACAATTTCAGCCTTGTTAACAGCATTTGGAATTCTCTTATGATTCTTTTTTTCTTATTTATAAGAACAATCTCTCAAAGCTCATTATAAACTATGATTAGGTCTACTTTTACACTGGATTCATCAAGCTTAAAAAGATGAGAGACTTGATTATTACAGTTTCCTTAGAAACACAGGAAACAGTAAAAACACCTTAGGATCCAACTCTTTTTGGCAGAGTCTTATAGTCCATCTGCTGTGTTCAACTATTATGAGAATACAAACAAAGTAACTAACATTCAAATATCATTGTATATAATTATATGTTCTTAATAAAGGAAAGATTTTACATTGTCTTTATGGCCTGTAAGTATATAATTAATATATATTAGAAGAAAGCAGGAAAGGAAGGAAGAAGGGAGGCAGGGAGGGGAAATGGAATGAAAGGAAAAAGAAGAAACAGATGAAGCTTATACCTCTTTCGCTATCCAGTGGTTGGCATGTATTTAAATGGGTTCTGAGGGGCACTGGGTCAATAGTTCACTAAACTGTATTCTTTATTTCTATTTAATGTGGTCCAGTAAACTTTTAAATTATATCATTGAAATTTAGTTTGTTATTTACTCATTTGTTTGATCATCAAATATTTACTACACTAAAGCCTATGTGCCCATGACTGCTGTAGAGACTGCAGATTTAACATCAACAAGACATACCTTTGACTTCAAGGAGCATACACACCACTGGGGAGGCAGAAATATAATATAGAATTAAAAACTATTTTATCTTTTCAGCACCCCTCATCACCTCCATCCCATCTTTTGGTAACCTTTCTTTGAGCAACTCCTAACCCTTCCCTTATTTAAGATACCACTGTTCATATCTTACTAGACCTGGATTCTGGTGGGGCTGACAGTCACAGTATCCAGGGCCTCCTCTCCTACCAACCTCTTTCCACACTCTCTGCTTTGGCCACAGTATTATTGCCTAATGTAGGTCAATCAATATTTTTTTTTTTGGAAATTTGAATACCGAACACAGACACATAGGGATAGAAGGGTTTAAACTGAGTCATCAACTCATAGTCCACAACTTCTGCTGTAGAGATTTAGGGCTGCCATGGTTCCCATCTTTGCCCAAAGCTTGATTTCAATTACTCATTCAATTCTTCAAACTATGAATATCCTCCCCAAAATATCTCTTTCTCTTTCTCTGTCTCTTTCTTTCTCTTTCTCTGTTTTTTTTTCTTATGCTAGTCAGATCAGGGTTGAAATCCAGGCTTAATGGCTCTAATATATCACTGTAAAATATCAGAACTTCCTTCCTATGCATTAGCTGAGAAAGACAGATGTTCTGAGTCTAATTCTTCATGGAATCCTTACTCAAGCAAAATTCCAAAATCAATATAATTATATCTTATTTGGCACACTTAGAAATTTAAAATGAGGACAAAACCTTGAGACAAGGTCACCCAGTCTCCCCATCACTGGTTTTAATAATATCCATGATATAACTAGATAACTGCTTTTTGAATACACCCATTGATGGGGAACTCACACTGCACAAGCCATTTAGTTTCCTTTTGGGCCGATTCTAGTTGTCAGAAAGTCCTGACATTTAGCTAAAGTTTGCCTCCTCATAAATTTTCATCATAACTTTTCAATGAACATTAGATACTTTGCCATTTCCAACAAAGTCTAAACTTAATTTGACACTGGCACTACCAACCAGTCTTCTTATATGTTTCAATATAAATTGTCAGAATAGACTCAAAATCCTAGAAAATGGAATTGCAAAAGAATGTACATCTTCACAGACCACAAATTCGACCACAGAAAAACAGCCATGCTTGAATGAATATTAGATCAGGTGAAAAAATGCCAAGAAGCTCTGACCTTTCATGACAAGCTGCCAAAAAAATAATTATTTCTTGGCAGGTAGACCAGGTCCAAAGGCCAAATATCAATGGATGCACACTCATCCTCCAATCTTTAATATCTTAGAGTTGGCAAAACTTTATAGAGATCACATAGCTAAAATCCCATTATTTTACTTCAAAGAAACTGAGGAATGGAAATTAACTTCTATTCTTTAAAGTTACCCCCACATTTTGAAAAAATCAGAGCTCCAAGGCAGAATTTCTGGTGTTTTAAGATGTGAGAAAAGCCTACAACTAAAAAATATTTTTCTTGTGCAGACATGACTTAGGCCATTGAAAATTGGATTTCCTTATAAATCACTCATCTAGGATGCAAAGCATGAGACCAAAAAATAATGTACTTGAGAGATGTCATATTAGCAACAAAAAAACAAGAGAATATCCATTAAAAACCCACACAAAGAAATGGAGATTGCTTGGGGCGTCTGGGTGGCTCAGTCAGTTAAGCGTCCGGCTTTGGCTCAGGTCATGATCTCATAGATCGTGGGCTCGAGCCCCGCATAGGGTTCTGTGCTGACTGCTCAGAGCCTGGAGCTTGCTTTGGATTCTGTGTCTCCCTCTCTCTCTGTCCCTTCCCTGCTCACGCTGTGTCTCTCTCTGTCTTTCAAAAATGAATAAATGTCTAAAAGAAAGAAAGCAAGCAAGCAAGAAAGAAATAGAGATTGCTTGTCACTTAGTAGTGCCATTCCTAAGCAAATGACTCTGTTACAGGCACCCCAAAATTAATTTTAACACATATGGCAATTAATCTGAGATACCAAATTAGTCATTTCAATTTTCTGCTTTAATCATTTAAAATTTTTAAAACAAAAACCTGCAAATAATCACATTATGCCCGTTCCTCCATTTCCATGATAGTTTCACTAGTGTCCTGGAATTTGATTTAAGTTTATACTAACTTATATTTATTATATGCACTTATCAGGATGTATTTTCTTTAAAGACCCTACTTCACTAAATATTTACATGTTTCTGCTATGAATGGTTGTTACTACAATTTGGTATGTTATGATCTTTATAAAAATGTAAAACAACCCCAAAAGGTTAGATTTACTCTCTGCATCAGAAGTGAATTACCCTTCAGAAATGCTTTTATTATTATTATTATTATTTCAAGAGACTAGGTTAATTGTTATCTAACCAATGGTATGAAGTGACAGTTCAATCACTGCCTCTAAGTAATGATTCTTTGTTCATTGACTCAATATTATTTAATTGACTTGCTAGATGAACCCTGAAACTCTCTTTTTTCTACATGACAGATTTTTTATTTTTGCAGTATTTTATCTAATAATTTCAAAATATAATAACTCAAGTTATGAAGTTAGCCATCCAGCATTCTCAGTCACGTGAAATCTAGCTAGAATTAGATGTTGATAAAAGACATCTTTGGGCAACAGAAATTAATTTCATAAAACATTCATCAAGGCATCCACATTTTAATCATAAGAAAAGTCTCATATGATTATTCAAGCCTGTTTGTTCTTGTTCTGCAGACATTTTAACCTATTCACATAGATAGGAAATTGCAATTAAATGAATAATGTGAAGAAGGAGAACTAACACCAGTGAGGTTATTGCTGATAGGAAGGACACACCGTATAGATTGCAGTCATTTGCGGTGCATACAAACAGGGCTAAATAAACAAAAGTTATTGAGGGTATCTATGGGTCATAGCAAAATACTATAATTGATAGTCCTAATAATGAGACCAGACTATCAAGAAAAATTGTAAATGTTTTTAATGTATTACAAATAAGAAAGTTAAGAATATACTGCCTATAATAAAATTTTCTATTATGAGTGGTAAAACCTTTAAAACTTACTAACGCTTAAAACGGTAATTTTGGGGCTCCTGGGTGGCTCAGTCAGTTGAGCATCCAACTTCAGCTCAGGTCATCCTCTCACAGTTCGTGGGTTCAAGCCCCTCATCAGGCCCTGCGATGACAGCTCAGAGCCTAGAGCCTGCTTTGGATTCTGTGTCTCCCTCTCTCTCTGCCCCTCTCCCACTCACACTCTGTCTCTCTTTCTCTCAAACATAAATAAACATGAAAAAATATTTATAAGAAAAATGGTAATTTTAATTACATGAAGAATTAGGCTGGGGAAATAACACGTCATCTAGCATTGTCAAATAGACCATTTCACAATAGAAACACAAATCAGGGAGATCAATTGGTATTACTAGTCCTAGATTAATTCGCTCTATGATCTGAATATGGAATATATTCTGAATAATCTAATTGAACATCATAGTACCTTGAGACAGTGCTGATCCTGCATATATAAGCCACTAGTATGCTTTATAGTGAAAATATAAAAGCACAATTATTCTGTAAGCAAAAGATAATAGGTTATAATGTGTTGTTACTAAGAGTCCTGTTGATTTAAAATGTTGTCAATATTGTGTATATATATTTTTTAACTGAGCTATAACTGACACATAATATTATATTAGTTTCAGGTGTACAACATAGTGATTCGACATTTGTGTACATTGTGAAATGGTTACTACAATAAAATGGTTATCATCTGTCATGCCACAAGTTAATACAATGTTATTAACTATAATAAACTCCAGGCTTTACATGATATTCCGATGACTATTTTATAAATGGAAGTTTGTACTTCTTAATCCCTCTCACCCAGTTTTCCCCCAGTACCCTTCACCTCCTTCCCCTCTGGCAACCACCCATCTGTTCTCTGTATCTGAGTCTGGGCTTTGTTTTATTTTTTGTTTTGTTTATTTTATTTTTTAGATTCCACATATACATGAATCATGTTTTGTCTTTCTCTGTCTGACTTACTTCACTTAGCATAATATCTTCAAGGTCCATCCATGTTGTAAATGGTAATTTCCTTCATTTTTATGGCTGAGAGTGTGTGTGTGCGTGTGTGTGTGTGTGTGTATCACATCTTCTTTATCCATTCATCCACTGATGGACACTTAGGTTGTTTACTTATCTTGGCTATTGTAAACAATGTCGCAATTAATATCAAGCTGAATATACTTTTTTGAATTAGTGTTTTCATTTTCTTCATATACATATCCAGTAGAATTACTGGATCATATGGTAGCTCATTTTTAATTTTTTTGAGGAATCTCTATACTGTTTTCCATAGTGGCTGCCCCAAGTTACATTCTCATCAACAGTGCACCAGGGTAGTTCCCTATTCTCCACATCCTATCCAACATTTGTTATTTCTTTTAGTCACTTATTTCTCGTCTGTAATTTGTTGTCTACATTCTGATAAATGTAAGGTGATATTTCATTGTGGTTTTGATTTGCATTTCCTTGATAGTGATGTTGGACATCTTTCCTGTGTCTATTGGTCATTTCTATGCTTTGTTTGGAAGAATGTCTATGCAGGTCCTGTGCCCATTTTTTAATTGGATTATTTGTGGAATTTTTGTTGTTGATATGAGTTGTATGGATTCTTTATATTTGGATATTAATCCCTTATCAGATATATGATCTACAAATATCTTCTTTTGTTCAGTAGGTTTCCTTTTGTTTTTCGATGGTTTTCTTCACTGTGCAGAAGCTGTTTAGTTTGATCCCCATTTGTTTATTTTTGTAATCAGATCCAATAAAATAAAATAACTAAGATCAATGTCAAGTACTTTACTGCTTATGTTTTCCTCTAGGAGTTTTATGGTTTTAGGTATTACATTCAAGTCTTTAATCTATTTGAGTTTATTTCTGTGTATGGTATAAGGTAGTGGTCTAGTTTCATTCTTTTGCATGTAACTGCCCAGTTTTCCCAACGCCATTTCTTGAAGAGACGGCCCTTTCCCCTTTGTATATTCTCTCCTCCTTTGTTGCAACTCAATTGACCATATATAAATGGGATTATTTCTAGGCTTTATATTCTGTTCCATTGATCAATGTGTCTGTTTTTATGCCAGTACCACACTGTTTGATTACTATAGCTTTGTAGTATAGTTTTAAGTCAGATACCATGATATCTCCAGCTTTGTTCTTTTTTCTCAAGATTGCTTTGGCTCTTCAGGGTCTTTGGTGGTCCATAAATTTTAGAATTATTTGTTCTAGTTCTGTGAAAATGTCATTGGACTTTTTATAGAGATTGCATTGAATCTTTGAGTAGTGTGGACATTTAAAAAATATTAATTTTTCCAATCTGGGAGTACACTATATCTTTCAATTTATTTATAACTTTAATTTCTTTCATCAATGTCTTCAAGTTTTTAGACTCTTTCACCTTCTCACTTAAATTTATTTTCAGGTGTTTTTATTCTTTTTTGCTGCGACATTAAATGGGATTGTTTTCTTGATTACTCTTCCTGATAATTTGTTATCAGTGTCCAGAAATGCAACAGACTTTTGTATATTAATTTTGTATCCTGCAACCTTAGTGAATACATTATTAGTTCTAACAGTTTGGGGACATACTTTCTTGTTTCTATGGATTAAGTAGCTCTCTTTACTGCACTTTCCATTGCAGTCAATCTAATCTTGAATATTTCATCTCCATTATATTTCAGACCTTTTTAAGCAAACAATGCTATATAGATGGTTTGAGGAAAATCTTAGCATGACAGGCATGTGGTAAGAGATGACTGCTTACACTAAGGTATTCCCTCTAGTATTGCTGAATTGTTTTGTTCAATGGCAGGGGCATATGTAAAACAGTGCACTTGAAAAGAGGAGTCTCTTTGTCCCTCTCCAGCTATGCCATTGATGATATGTGGAAATCAGCTAATGACTCTATGCTTGTTTCTTTAATTAAATAGCAAACCAGAGAAACTATTAACTGTTTTTCTAAATTTACAGGACAATTTGACATCCTCTCAAACCACTTTACCTTGCCTAGGAGGATCACCCTCTCTCTGTGGCACAGAAGACCATCTGGCCACAAATACTGGAACATAGATAGAAAAATCATTCTCTTGCATGTAGCAGAAAGTCATTGCTTTCTGCCTCTGTCACTCACTGAAATATCGTCTCCCTGATTTGCTTAAAAATAAAAACAAACCAGGGTGCTGGGTGGCTCAGTCGGTTAAGCGACCGACTCTTGATTTCGGTCAGGTCATGCATGACCTCATGGTTTGTGAGTTCAAGCCCCACATTGGACTCTGTGCTGACAGTGCAGAGCCTGTTTGGGATTCTCTCTCTCCCCATTCTCTCTACCTCTACCTCACTGGCTCGCTCTCTCTCAAACTAAATAAGTTTTTAAAAAGTTTTTAAATAAAAAATAAATAAATAAAAACAAACCAAAACAACAAAAACCAAAACAAAACAAATGCCACTGTCATTCTGTAACATAAACATTTGACTAAAATGCTAATTATCTTTTACCTACTGGCTTTGGAGGAAATAGCAATGGACCCATTCTGGCTGGAACCAATATTCATTAAACAAAATAAGATTATCTCTTGATTTGTCAACAAAATGGAAATAAAACATATTTTACATTACTTTTCAGCCCTTATTGAAAAGAATGTTTCATATTTAATATGAATTACAAGTAACAAGGAATCAAACATGGAAAGCCAAAAGTTCTCTGGGAGTAAGTAGATCAGTTTCAGAAGTACTTTAACTCCTCTCACCTACTTGAATGTCATTTCAAGTTCTATCAGAATAATATACTAAATAAAACTCCAGGCACCTAAAGGAGCTGGAATGCCTCAACGTATTTTGATCCACTTCCACAACAGGCCAATAGCATGCCGCTCGTTTCAAAAGCCATATATTTAGAATTTTTATCTTTTACTTCTCATTATGAAGATAAAAATCGACAATGTTAAGCTCATTTAGATTGTAGTATTGTGGTATTGATTAAAAGTAGAATAAATCTGGCCTTTTAACTAAGAATTATTACCCATTGGAAGAACCTGGATGAATGTGTATGAACAACTTTTCACTAAGGAAAATTTTGATAATGAATGTAATATAATCCGACTATAGCCCAAATCCATTGATAAATATCTATCTAAAAATATTAAATGTAATTCTGGGGCCAGAGTAAAATCATGCTATGTCTGAAAGCATAACATCAGTCATAATAAAACTAATAATATGAAGATAATTAGAATTAAAGGGCTATAATTCCTGTAACAGTCTCTTCTAAGTACTTTCCTTATTTGTTTGTGTGCCGCTCATCCCCACTCCTGCCCCTCTGGATTCTGTACCTGGAGAAAATTGAATATACAGATTTCCTTCTGATAAAACCTAACATATAGGGTGAATTAGAAGAAGATGACTTGCTAGAACAAAAGATGTGCCTGATATGCCTAAGATCATTCTTGAAAACTGAATATATTTTTTGCTGGCTTAATAGCATTCTAACTAAGGCATTGCAAAAACCAGGTCATCTCCAATGTAAAACATGAATAGAATATGTTGGAGCAACGTACATAATTCCTGAACACCTTTCAGTACTAACAAGAATATGTGTGGGGGGGTGGGGGTGGGGACAGGTGGTTAAAAACAAGTTCATGAAAAACAGTCTCCTTTATTCTTTCAAAATGTCATTGAAACAAATGGGAAATAGAATTAATAATAAATAGTTAACTAGTATAATAATTATCTTAGATGACTATAAAATTATAGTTTTTCCCTCAAGATTTTTCTATCATGCAACTAGGAAGGATTAAATCCATTAATGCTACTAGAGAAAAAAATGCATTAAAACATGCTAGCAGGCTATACACTTTTTAAAAAATTTTTTAATGTTTTTATTTTATTTTTGAGACAGAGAGAGACAGAGTGTGAGCAGGGGAGGGGCAGAGAGAGAGGGAGACACAGAATCTGAAGCAGGCTCCAGGCTCTGAGCTGTCAACACAGAGCCTGACGCGGGGCTTGAACTCACAAACCGTGAGATCGTGACCTGAGCCAAAGTCGGATGCCCAACCGACTGAGCCACCCAGGCACCCCAAAGGCTATACACTTTATCTTGGAAGCATGGCTTGCTAACTGGTTTGATGTTTTGCTTAAACACAAAAGCGTGTGTGACCAAAACATTTGCAAAATACTTCATTTAGGTGCTTACTGTCAGTAAAAGCAGCACTTTACAGCAATGAGATATTCTGTCTTCATAAAACATGTCAGCATTATGAAGGAAAAGGGAAGAATCACAGCAAGTGAATTGTTCAACATAGCTCATCCATATCATATACAAGTATAATACTACAATTGCTTTTTACATAGAAGATAGCCAACAAGTGTACAAAATGGCCTTACAAGAGTTAATTTGGTGAAGGAAAGATGAGATGTGAGCAAATAAATATAGTAAGAACTCAATAACAGCATTGGTAATTATCTAATCACCATTTTAATTAAAAAATGATCAGCTGTTTGTTATTCCCTCTGGTTTTCTAAACAAAACCATCCTGTGGTACTGTTGCCTGGCTCTTATTTTCTTTACATTAAAAACAAAGTTATCCGACATGGACAGGAAAAGAATTATGCCTTAGATCAAAAAGTGAATTTTCATTTTCATGTGGTACAACCAGGCAGTTACATTCCCTTAGTTGACAAGTGCGATATTGCTACCATACTGATGTGATCTCAGTTTAAGCCCAATATTTCATGAATGTTTCTCATTTCTAGCCAAGATTTAGAGATATCAACAGTAAACACATCATGCCTTTATGGAGGTTTTCGCTCCCCTCTGACACACCATTTTAGTGATACATTTTGTTACATTAATAGAATTCTGTTTTTTTTTTTTTTAAATATATATACAAGACTGGAGCAATACCTAGTTATTTTGAGAGAAATCATACTTTTTACTACTTGTAGAAAATGTGGAGTATTATGTCACAAAATGAAACTACTTTGCTTTTAGTCATAAGCAATATGTTAATGATGTAGCTCAGAACCCAGCAAAATAATGTCAAACGAATTTGCAATCTGCCCAGAAAAAATGAAATGTCAGCCAATTCTACCAAATGGCAAATGGTTTTGCTGTTCAAGTACATGGCTTATAAATCTGCTGGTTTAGAGTAAGAGAAAAAAAGCAAAGAAAAATCAAAAGCCTTGAGAAAAGTCACTGATGGTAATCTTTTATTCTTCCTCAGAGAAAAATACTAACATTTTGTTGATTATATTTTAATTGGCAAGTTTTGTTTTGTTTTCAGTGCTATCAGAATGACTGATTTAGTAGCTTAAAGAGGTAAGTCACCATTTTTCTGGTTTTGTAGGATAATATTCTTCAAAGGAATTATAAACAAAGAAAGACTGTGTTCCTCAAACATTATTAAAAATAGCGCTTATAACTAAAACCATTAAGTGGAATTTTATACCTAAAGTCATCTATCAGTGACAGTGTTCACAAAGATTTCCACAGATTGCACTGGGAGTGCATCTAACATAAAAGTAAGACTACCATAAAATGCAGATACCTTTTACACATGGTTTAGATAATTTGGGCTGCCTTCAAAACTACTCACTATAGTATTAGCATGTAATTTAACATTTTGGGGGTAAGAAAACAAAATAGTATATTCAGAAACAACATAGTTTAAAAAAAAATGATTCCTTTTTCAAATATGTATACACCACAAACTGGCTAAAGCTTTTCTGTATTAGAAGTAGAAACTAAAAGCATTTAGTAGTGTCCTTTAATACTAGTGTCAAATCAACTAATATGAAACAAATTTTATGTCAGTCATTGGTAACAGGAGACACAAAGTTGTGAGACTCTCTCAATTCAGATGATTTTCCTAAGACCTGAAATATTGCTAAATTGTATAAATTATATATTTTTAAAAAGTTAAAACTTGATTTGTATAATAGCTTTTGCCTCTGATCAAGTTTACCACAATCAATTTTTTTTAAATAATCAGGAAAAATGTTTATGTTTTCTTGCTGTGCTTGCAGTGTTTTTGTAAGAATTGCTTCTTGAATCTGTAAATTCTTTTCTCTTAATGACAATGAGTCAAGAAGGTATGAAAGAAAAGAGGATCTATATTAGAAATAAGAACTTCATAACTAGGAAAGGACAAATGCAAAATAAAGGTAGATATGCTATAAAACTATGATAAATAAGTTTCAGTGACAGCAACAAATGGATGGTCATGGATTGTGATTAACTCTGAGGGCAGATGTTTAATTTCCTTCATAATGAAAATAAGTGGTTCAACAGCTGTCATGTAGTAAAACCACTGAACTCTTGTAGCTAGAAACTCATATTCAAAACCAGAGCACAATTCACATTGTCTCTACAGTGCCCTATCAGCATGAGTGATCTAAGAGTCTTGTCAGCATACAAGGTGTGATAGCTTTGCAAGGAATTTCAGCTATTTTTTTTTAATGTTGATTTATTTTTGAGAGAGAGACAGAGAGACAGAGAGACAGAGCATGGGCAGAGGAGGGGCAGAGAGACAGAGAGACACAGAATCCAAAGCAGACTCCAGGCTCCTAGCTGTCAGCACAGAGCCCGATGCGGGGGCTCGAACTCACAGGCCACGAGATGATGACCTGAGCCGAAGTCGGATGTTTAACCAACAGAGACGCCCAGGTGCCCCTCAGCTATTTTTAAAGACCCTTTAAAATCTTCAAATAGTCTTGGCTTCCCTGAACAGTTGTGCAGACCAAAAATCCTTTCAAATGTACAATGATAGCTTTCAGAGTAGAATAAAGCAAGAGAGGGTATAAGCAGGTACCATAGGTACCATTCTCTCCTACTCCCAGACTTGTCTCAGCCTCTTCTCTAGACCCCAAACCAACTGATCTGCAATTTCTGCCAATTTCCCTCTGATACACTTCACATCACTGCTTCTTTTTGTTCTGACTGATAAATTATGCCCTACACTGTTATTTCTGCTTGGATACTTGTATTAGCTTCTTAACTGCTCTTCTTGGGAGACTTTTATTTCTCCTAGCCATGTAAACTTAATCAAACTAAAGTACCACTTCCAAAAACACACTCAGGGCATAGAAAAAGCCTCCCTCTACATCACAGCAAAACTGAAGCGCTTACCATGGCATTAAAACTTTCTACACTGTGGCCTCAAGTTAGTTTTCCAATGTGGTAATGGATGGTAAGTGTGCTAAAAGATAAGGTGGAAAGACCTCTGTTGACAATTAAATAAAAAAAGTTTGAGATAAGCTGGATCCAGTTGATCATTTTCTCTTAAATATTAATTTACTCAACTCATCCACTTTCAATATCTCTCCCCTATGTCTTTCCCATGCTTTCTTCTTTTCCTCATATCTACCATATTTTCCTAAAGTTCTATATAAACATATTGAATAATCCTATGTGGAAAACATTGAATATACAAAGATGCACAGGACAAAGCCCTCTCCCTATTCACCTTCATCTTCTCTTCCTCATAGAGGACCTTATATAGATCCTCTCTTCCTCATATAGAATCATATTCTTAAAACTCAAATATGTTTGTTTGTTTGCATGCTTGTTTGTTTTCCTGCATTGGCTCATTTCCAACAGCCCATACTCTTTTTAGGTCTCTTCCCATCTAAAATCTCTTGAGACTCTAACATGCCTTTGAGATACCATACTTTTTTTTTCCAGCCACATTCATTGAATCTAATTCTCCACTCTCTAATTCCTTAAACTTCTGAAATCTATCCTTATTCTTACCTCTCTCTTAAAAGTGTTATAGCAAGATCACAAACAGGAACCAAATTGAAAAGAAAGAATAATTCTTTCTCAGTCATCAGCATCCTTCTATCCAGAAGTTGATAAATATTTATTCGATGTTTACTAGCTGCTAGGCACTGCATCTGGTGTCAGACTAAAAGATGACTAAGATAGTCTCTACTCTCTTGGAATTCTTAGTGTAAATCCTTGTCCTATTGGCATGTAAATGCAATAGTATATGATAGAAACTGTACATGGCATAAGGTATATTCATGGCATAATAAGACTAGACAATTCTATCAGGAGAGGTCAGAGAATGCCACTCAGATATGGTAGTAATTGAGATTGTTCTTAAAGGATGGATAGGAATTCTTCAGAGTAGAAAAAAAGGCATTCCAAATAGAATAATGAACAATGGACAAATGTCATGGAGTGTTTGAGGAGCTGTGATTAGGTCAGTGTGGTTGAAGCAGTGAGTAAAGGATGGCAACGAAGTTAGAGACAGTTCAAGACACAGCAGGCACCCTGCCACACCACTCGTGTGATTTGTAATCTGAGCAATTGAGAGCCACTGAGCATTTTTAGAGGAATAAATAAAATTATATTTGTGTTTAATAAAGATAATTCTGTTCTCCAATGGTGGGGGCTGGAGCAAAGGAAGACAAACTGGTAGGTTATTGCAATGTCCCCAGTTGAGCAATTATGAGAACTGGAATCATGAGAACCAACAGCAGAATGCAGGGGAAGGGCAGGGCATACTTTTATGAGATGCTCAGGAAGTAATTTAATGGAACAACAATCAGATTTGGAGCATGGGAAAATCTAAACTCCCAGATTTCTGGTACACTGGGTGGTTGTGCAATTAACCAAATAGGACTTAGGAGAAACAGATTACATGGGGAGAGCCATGATTCATTCAATGTTGGAATACTTAATTTTAAGGCAACTGTTCAGAATGTTGTCTTATCTGTAATGCAGGAAAGAGATTAAGGCCTTGAACATATATCTGTAAGTCTCCAGTAAATAGGTAATATACCTATATCTATACCTGATACGAATGAGCTCAACCAAGGGAAGCTTTTTTTTGTTATATAGTCTCACTTGAGAACTTTAACTCTCATAGGTTTATTACAACTTCTAGGAAGACTCGTAAATCTTTATTTTTCTTGCTGCCATATGTATTTATTCATCTAAACAATTTTGAGTGCCTACAGAACTGGCACTGGACTAAGCACCATATACATATTTGTAAATGAATATGGGCATCGTCCTCTCCTTCCCAAGTTATCAGCAGAGACAAAATATATGGACAAATGAATACAATGTAGTAAACACTATATTAGAAGCATGCGTAATTCTATGGGACCACAGAAGAACCACTAATTTTGACTAACGGGCAAGATGGGGCTTGACAAAGCTCTCAACCCATATTTCTAATGAGTTTAGCAGACTTCCTGATTGGATATTCTTCCACACTTCAAATGCAAGGTATTGAAATTTAACATTCAACTGTAAAACTTGATGAATCTCCTAACCTCTCTTTCATTTTCCTATATACAATGACAGAAAAAAAAATACTTCCAAATCTAACATTCTCTGATTTCTCCGAACTTTTCTCATAAACCTGTAAGTCTATTATAATGGCTGTATTTAGGCTAACACCATCAGTTAGTCCATTTCGTTTGCTTTCCTTGCCCTGACAATGTGTAAGTTCTGTTCATCCTCTCTGCAATAAATAAATAAATAAATAAATAAATAAATAAATAAATAAACAAACAAACAAATAAACAAACAGTTATCTATGTTTCTCTTGCATCTCTACTGCCACTATCAAATCCCATGTCCTCTCTGCCTTTCATGCAGATTACTGCATTAGCTTCTTAAATATCCCCCTTAATTCCAGTCTTAGTCACCAAAACTCTCTTCAAAAGATTGTTTCCAAAACAATTTCTATCTGAGGGTTTTTTTTAAATAATTATTATTCAGCTGAAAAACTTCAATTGCCCCTTGCTGCGTTCGCCAATGACATAAAGTAATATTTGTATTTTTTAGGGTTTTCCAGAATTTTCTAACAATTACTTTTGCAACTTAATTTCATCTAACTTTTCTTTCATCCTTTTTTCACCTACTTTCTGTTACCACCAGATTGGACTGTTTTCATGAATATACAAGCATAGCTATAATTTCTTTAAAATAGTTCTGTCCTTCATTAATTTGTGGCTAACATTTAAACACTGTTCATAATATATTTTGACACAATGATTTTTTAATTACTTGATTTTCTTTTGTAAAACTGACTCGTCACTCTAAATAATTCAAAGAAAATAGACAAATACAAAGACGTAGGTAAAAATCATCTGAAATGCTATTCAACTTACATTGAACATCTTTCCAGACAATTCTCTGTATGTCTGTAATTGCATACAAATAGATCATACTGTACATGTTGATGTTTAACTTGCTTTTTTAAAGGAAGTAACATGTTCCATGTAAAGAAATGTAGGTTTGCATCCTTAGTTTAATTATCATATATTCCATTGTAGGCAAAGCTCATATTTAACTACTGTGTACCTGTATAGTGCAAGAGCTATCATCTGTCTGTTCTGAAAAGTCAGACATCTGTTCTGAATTATCGGTGTACACATTGTACTGGCTGTTAAATATTTTTAATATCAACCTAATATTAGAAGTATATATTATTTACTTAGCTAGTTTTCTCTTGACCAACATAAAAAGTAATATTTAAATCCATTTTTAATAAAAAATGAATTCCATTTATTCTTTAATATACAACTTAATGCAATTTCCTCCATTAAACCATTTTTTAAATCCCCAGCAATAAACGATCTCCATCCTTCTTCTGAATTCCCATAGGACTTTGTCCACGTCCCTGCATCTATCACTTCAACCTTGAATTCTTTTAGTGTTTTTTCTCTAACAGAATATAAGCTCCTTTAGGACAACAACCCCCTTTATAGATTCCACAGTATTCAGATTAATGCCTTGTTCATCATAAACATTCAGAACTTGTTTTCAGAATAAATGGTTGCATTAATGAATGTCAAAAATAGAACAACAGAGAACATCGTATCACAAGGGCAATTCAGAATTCACCATGTTGAAATTATTTGCAAATGCTCAAATAAATTATTTAACTTATCCTAAATTATCTTGTAAGAAAATTAGCAACTGTCAATGACTTCTGAAAGAAGAAGGAGAAAAACCTATCACATAGCTATTTCTCATAAAGTAATTAGAAAAACAATTAATGAGTGGTGAGCCTTGGAGACTATAATGGAATTATTGGGTGGGAAGGCATTCATTTAGCCATCATTTTTCCAAATGTCAAGCAAAATTCTACAACGTTAATTCACTGCTAGTGTTATACTGTAAGGAAGCTAAAAAACAGGAGGAGATACATAAATTGAATTAGATGAACTGTATTTTGAGTTTTGCCATTATCAGTATACCCGAAAACAATTTTGAAATCTATAAGAAACAAGGTAAATGAATAATTATGCAAGATCAATGTCTACAGATATAGGGCTCCTAGGCACTTCAGCTTTTTGTTGATAAGAAATCGAGCTTAACACTCCATTTGGACCATTAATCAGATGGAAAGGCATTGATTTTGCCCATTAGAGAAGATATTCTTAAATGAAGTCTTAGCATCACTCAACCTCATGCTTTAGCAAATTCACGTTTCTCAGAGCCAGTTAAGTTGTATAAAGGCCTTTCCTGGGTCAGCTGGGTGGCTCAGTCTGTTAAGCAACTAACTCTTGGTTACTGCTCAGGTCATGATCTCACAATTCTTGGGATCGAGCCCCTCATCTGGCTCTGTGCTTATAATGTGGAGCCTGCTTGGGATTCTCTTTCCCTCTCTCTCTCTGCCCCTCCCCTGCTCTCTCTTTCACAAAATAAATGAATAAACTTAAAAAAAAAGGCCTTTTCCTCATCTTATCTTAAATTTCACAACCATCCCAAAAATTCTATGGAGTGAATGGGATAAAAATAAACAAACAAAAAGGAATGCCATGAATTTGTGGCATCATGATGCAGTGAATACACAGAATGCGGGAAATAGAAAATATGAGTTATGATTTCTGTACATACATAATTCGGTACATGGTTTGGCATTTTATTACCTAGAACTTCACATCAACCTTTCAATGAAACCTCATTTGTCCACATAGGCATTACTTTTGCTACAGATAGCAAAACAGAGAAATGAGGGACTTTGGAACCTTGGAAGTGAGCCTCTACCTCTGGGCATAAGTACAGCCCCGGAGTTTTCTGAAAGAAAAAGGATGATCTAAAGCAAGATGCTTCTGTGGACAAGAGATCTAGCTGGAAGCAACCCTGAATAACCTTTAAAGAAGAAAATCTCTGAAGTAGTGAAGCAAGGCCAAATTATGAAAATAGGTTTTCTGAAAATCAAGCAGAGTGACTTCAGTAAGGAATCATTTCATTCCATGGGTGATATCTGTTCAGTCTAATCGAATAGTAAGACCCTCATATAAAAGTCAGCCTGCTCTATAGTGAGGCCTGAGTCAGCAATATTTGAAGAACCACAGAGAATGGATCTACCCCTACCTTTGCAAGGATTCTTGCCATACTATTGTAGGATCCACTTTGACTTAGGGATATAAGAAAATATAACAGAGGTCTCCAATTCCTTACCTGAAATTTAAAAATCTAAAAATCTCTAACAAAACAGGGTATTTTGTTAGTTTGTTTTTTTTATTAATTTGGTAGCAAAAGCTAACTTAGACTGACTGAGGCTATTTATAATTTTTTTTCATCGTGTATAGTGTATTTTCTAGATTTGACTGCAGAAATATTAAAGTGTTTGATCAAGAGTTTCTGCCCCAGACCCTAAAATGGGTGTTACATAATACAGATTATAGATAACTTCTAAAATATGAAATATTCTTAATTCCAAAATCTGTGTGGCCCCACAGATTTCAAATGTAATCAGTAGTATGATAGTTAATATTTACTAGGTGCTAGCTGAGAACCAGGCACTTTTCTTAGCTCTCTATGTAAATTAGTCCATTCAATTTTCATTGTAGGAACTCTGATTATCCATATATTATAGTTCAAGAAATTGAGGTAAAGATGGGTTCAATAACTTGCCCAGAGCTCCCCATCACACTAAGTAGCACAGCTGGGACACACACCCTGTAGTCTGACACCAGAGCCCATACACCTACCAACTCCATGCCAGCCCTCCATGTTTTGTTGGAAGACACCTTGAATTAACCTGCACTTGAAAAGAATTAACTATTTGAAGGACTCTGCAATAGAGTCTTGCTCTACAGGGATGGATTAAACACATAATCACCCACTAGTCATCACTTACTAAAATTTTCTTAGAGAAGAGTGGATGGACAAGGAAAGACTAGCTATCTTTGAATTATTTTTTTACAGGATGTTACTGAAGTATGCATACTAGACAGTGCCTTTAAAAATGAGAAGCCAGGGGCGCCTGTGTGGCTCAGTCAGTTGAGCGTCCGACTTCGGCTCAGGTCATGATCTCACAGTTTGTGAGTTTGAGCCCTGCGTCGGGCTCTGTGCTGACTGCTCAGGGCCTGGAGCCTGCTTCGGATTCTGTCTCCCTCTCTCTCTGCTCCTAACCCACTCGCATTCTGTCTCTGTCTCTCTCAAAAATAAATAGACATTTAAAAAAAAAATAAAAAATAAATAAATAAGTAAAAATAAAAATGAGAAGGCATGCCTTTAAATAAACTGTTAAGATGGCCATTGCGGGCATCTATTCCTAATGCTATCTGAAGAGCACCAGGAATACTGCTGGTCATAGCTTGATGTTATTCGCAAAGTGAAGGAAAAAGCAGGCAAGACTGGCCTTCATTAAAATCACAGAATCAAAATGTAGTTGACATGTTCTGAAAAAAACTTCCTTTGCAGTAACTAAAAGTTGATTTTTTAGCTGGAAATGAACTCTTTAGTCAATTTTCCTTCCAAATTTTAATTCCAACTAAGTTATCGCCATAATATATCTGTCTTGATAAGAGGTCTCTGAGACCATCCTCTTTTGCTGAGCTTTAAGGGATTCTTAAGCTAATACCATTTTGTAATAAGACTTCCTTTCTTATGTTCCTGATGGAAATAAAGCCTGTGAGCCTCTACTATGAAATTAGCCAAAGGGGTTTGATAGTGATACAGCACTTTTACTTTGGATGGTAGTACTCTGTGTGTGTGGTAGATTAATAACTAACTTTTCTAAAAGGAATGAGCAGATTGTTTTTGCTTGTGGGGGCCAGAATAGACTTAGGTCACCTGCCATCTTCGGTAAGTGTAGATACCTGGTGCCTTTGATTTGTTGACTCTCTAAATTATACAGGCCAACTCTGCTGGACCCAACAGAAGGAGAATCTGAAGCCTTCACTCTGGAACAGCTTGAAGCTATTGGACACAGGTCATGTCTGTAACACTGGTATATTCCCATTAGAGAACCTGCTAAGAGAAGTGTTGCCTTCTTTGAACCCCAGGAAAACTCAGCTTTCTTAAGGGCCCACGGCCTGAGGGGTCGCTCCATTTCCCCCCTCGATGCCATCAGTTTGTGTTAAAATCTGTGTACAGGGCTGAGAAATTGCTTTCCTCTCTGACTAGTGATCTTCCTCTCTAGGTGTCATGAGAAGATGCAGGCAGCATTAAATTCTGAGTCTATGTCCTCTTTAGAAAGCTCTACTCATCTAGAGAAAAATGACTTTCTCCAAATACTCAATGGGAATTAGAAACTTGTTACTAGTCAATACATCATCCATTATTTAATCTTCCATATTTAACGTGAGAGAATGTAATACAGCAGTTTCCTTTGTGTTTTTCAATTATCCAAGTATCTCAGCAAACAAGTTGAAACACTCTGATTCTTGTTTATTTTCCTTCTGCTTTAATGTATAAAAACAAGCAATTTTGTATAGTTTTATATATCTACTCTAATTACAAAAATTCTAACTTAACACTCCCATTCAATTTTCTATTTTTTTAATCTATCAATTAGTATCAATTTTGTAAAGTGTCATATATAGTTACTAAGTCATGAGTTGCATTATAAGGGTAAGAATTAAAGCTAATCAATACCCTACTAAGCATATTAATAATGATCACAGTGATGAAGGCTCTCCTTTCTGAAGTTAAGTGTGATTGCAGAAAATACCACAGAGCCATCTGCAGAGACTAGACAGAGAGGGTCCAAGATAGAATAGTTGGTCTGTGTACATAACTGGGAAATTGCTTCCCTGCTGCTTTTATCAGACATCATTGCCTTTTTCAGTTTATGCACACTAACCTCCATGGTCTCAATGCATCTTGCTTTCCTTCATTCCATTTCATACTCCACTGTATCACACTTTCTAGAGCACTGGTGCTATTTTTTTTTTCCTTTATTTTTATTTGCCACATCACATGGTCCTTAAAACAGCACTGATACTCAGGGGAGAAAAGTGGGAAATTGTGCCTGATTAACAAACAAAATTGATAATCCTCCTCATATAACAGAATTGACAGTGTGTAATTACACATACACATTATTTCCACAAAGTTGCTCACTGAGATCATGTCCGAAATTCACAGTACACTTCCTAGTTTTTATAAGATGGGTGCCAGACAACAGGGAATTTTGACTTATCCTAAAGCATAGAAAATTAAAACCAGAATGTGAAATAATATGAATGATTTCAACAGCTTGCTCTTCTCTGAAATTCAGAAATTGATATCTTAAAGGTATCAGATCTTTAAAAAGTAAGAGGGGAATTATTAACTGAGTTCCTATAGCTTTCTGTATCAGATGTGTTTTTTTTTTCCTATTTTTACTGTTTCTTACATATCTGGTCGTAGGACTCAATCTTCCAAAAGGTGAAAAGGTACTAATTCCTAGTCATTAACAGGAATTTACACACTATCAAAATTGGTAGAATACTGAAACCCCAGAATCAGTAACTCATGTGGCTGTCTTAACTCCTGGAGCTGACCATAGACACTAGCCTCGCCTCCAGAATGAATATTCATCTTGCTGATAATACAGATCTACCCTCAACATAACTATCATCTCTGTGTTTGAATATGTCAGAAACAAAAAGTAAATAACACTATCAAAAACAATTAAATTGTGTTCTTCTCAGGTTAAAATTATATGATATGCATAGTCTTCTACAAATGACCTAAACCACCTTCTGTAAATAACCAGCAGCTTTTTGTCAAGACATAATCACTTCAGTTTTTAAAAGTCTGTCAAGTTACACACTTAGCATCATGTAGACAAATCAAACAAACAAACAAACAAACAAAAAACCATTCTGACTGGTGAGCTAGTTTTTTTATACTGCCTTCAAGAGTCTGTAACTCTTAAGTATCCTACTAATTTAAATTACAAGAATCAAATTATAAAATATTATGGTGCGAGGTGACCAAATGATAGCCAAACAATTGGAAGTTCACTTATTGTTTACTACTGTCTGCATTTAGGAATTATACTATGTGGGCCTTAGGCTTTTTTAAGTTTATCATTTATTAAACCTCATAGTCTTAGATTTAAAGTCAACAGAGAGAGAGATGAACACAGGATACCAGCCACACCTCTAGTATATAAAATTGATTACTATCTTAATTTTCTAACACCAACTCTCTTAGAAACTTAAATATCTGTTACATATGTATGTATATGTATGTATAAACATTCACATGTATCAAATCCAAATGTCAGCAGTTTGAAGGAACAAATGTTTATTTTTTGTTTATGCTACATGTCCAACGGGTATTGAGAGAGGATTCTAATCCATGTTGGCAAGGACCTATATTAATGAAGACTTACCACTTTATGACACTCTATCTCAACTTAAAATTTCAAATCTATTGAAGACATAGAAAGTAAGTATGGAGAAATCAAGCACTATCTCTCCACAAATTTGGCCCAGAAATAACAAGCATCACTTTGCATTATAACCCATCGACGTGAATTAGCCTACTTTCTCCATAAAACTCTCTCTGATGTTCCTCATTTGAAGCTATTGTTGACAGTTGATCAAGAAATCACTGCCCAGCTCTTATCCTTTATGCTATATTGCTTTCTTCAATAGTTGCGATTATATATAAATTTTATCCTCCATAGATGGTCAACTCTTTGAGGTCAGAGATTGTGCCTCATTCACCCTTTCTCCAATATTTCCTCCCTCAAGTTCCTACCATAGTGTTTATCTTAGTAGAGCTATAACAAGTGTTTTGTTAATTGAGTGGGAGAGTAAGTTGACACAAATATCTTATGAAAGACATTTCTGGCTGCCAAAAGTTTTCTATGTGCACTGCAATATAATCATTCCCTAAGTCAGATTTCCTCAAATAGTGTCAAGCACATAATATGTACTAAATAAGTGATTGATTCATCCATTAGAATTTGCTTGTTGCATACTATGGGCACAACATCATACATGAAACCATGAGAGAGTCAAGAGCAATCAACATAGATCCAACTGAATTACTTAGTACCCTAGTTCATTAATTTGATATATATTTAGCTGCTTATTGTATGCTAGTTATTGTGAATAAAATTGTGCGCAAAAATAGATGTAATTCCAGACATCAGGGAGCTTCAGTCTAGATAAAAAAATAAGACAATCAAACAACTCATTATGATAATGATTATGAAAAGAAAGAACAATACATTAAGAAAGAAAGTTTCTGGGGAAGATCAGGGGAGAGGGCCGTTTTCAAGTAACAGTAACACAAATGTTTTATTTAAGCTGAGTTCGGTAGATATTACTAATGCCTATCAGCATTCTCTTTCCTATGAAAATTTGCCTAGGTGGGCAAATTATACTTCCAGAAAGGAGTACTTAAAAAGTGTTGTATGATTTTTCATGTTCTCTTCCTCCATATTCTTCCTGTCACAGAATCATGTGTTTACATGAAGGTATTACAAGATAAAAGCAAATGGAAGACAGACACACCAAATGAAGAACATTGACAGCTGATGACAGCCACCTCCATCTATAATAGACTTGTATGAGAAGGAAATAATATGTTATGCTAAGCCACTGAAATTTGGTCTTTTTTTCTTAATGCACCATAATCTCACCTATCTGGACTAATACACAGAGACCAAAAGGATGAACAGTGATTAGGTAAATGAAAGGGGCAGGAAAGGAGAAAGGACCTGGTATCAAGAAAAAACAAAAAAATCAGCTGGGGCAAAGCCCTGGCATCAGGGCTTTTGAGAAACTCAGTAGAATTAACTTCATGGCTTAAATTGCTGCAAAAGAACCTAAGTGATTAGTTTCTAAGGAAATTGTTGAATAGTCAGTTAACCATAAAAGGGGTCATTTAGCCCTAAAATTCTAGTAACTTCTAAAGAGATGTGAGGTATATATGTAATCTATAGTAACACAATTTCTAAGGAGACACTATCTCCATAATACTTTCACAATATTCATGAAAACAAATACCCAAAATAGTCATTGAAATTTCATTAAATATAAACAATTACTGTTTTACTGTTTTACTTTAAAAGTCTTACTTTTGACTAAAATTAATGAAATCCAAACAAGACATTTTTCCAGAAATTTAAAATTTCTTTCTTTATATGTGGATTTAAATAAAGTTGAGCACTATACTTATATTTGGTTATTTCCTATTTTCTCTATGAAATCCATAAACCATAAAAAAGAAGAAAGAGGGAATATTTTATCCCATATTACAACTAATTTCAAAATAATTCTAATCAAGAAAATCAGACATTTACCCCTTATGTCATAATAATTCTAAGTTAAAAGTACCTTGTTATATTATTTCATTTCATCTTATTTTAAAATAAAGTAATTCTACTCTACTCAGTTTCTGAATAATGCATTGCTAATTTTTTTTTACCAATCTCTTAACCTTGAACAAAACTTACCACTTACCACTTACCACTAGTTGAACACTTAACACTAGCAAAATTAATCATTTGCCCCAATACTTTCATTTTTAATAAATCCCAGAAAACTAGCCTGCTATTAAAATATAACTCAAAGTCTATTGTAATCAATGGAGTTCAGTCTTTACCATAGTTTTCTTTTCTCAGAATAAATGTGCCAATTCTAGCTACTAAATATTGAAATTGACATTTATTTTTGAAGTTGTAATTTTTATGTTTTTATTTCTTTGGAGAAACTAATTACAGAAATTGGTTATAACCTGTTACTCTATAAATCTTATTTTTTTTCTGGAAAAACACATGTTAAATTATGTGAATAATGAAAAACTAGCATGGTCAAACATAATTTTGTTTATTTTATTTGATAAACTTTCTTTTAATTGGGTTATTTTTTTTTCCTGGAATTTCCTTTGTATGTAAAAACGTGGTATGTCAATGCATATATAAATTAGTAATTCTGAGAGCTATTTTTTAAAAATGTTTTAGTTATTTATTTTGAGAGAGTGAGAGAGAGCATAAGCTGGGGAGGGGCAGATACAGAAGGAGAGTGAGAATCCCAAGCAGGCTCCATGCTGTCAGCACAGACCTGATATAAGGCTCAACTCACGAACTGTGGTATCATGACCTGTGCCAAAATCAACAGTCTGATGCTTAACCAACTGAGCCACCCAGGCACTCCAGTTATTCTGAAATTTTTAATATAATTGGATATATTTTCCATGAAAACAATCATAAACAAAATTGAATTTGTCTTTGACCTCAAGACATTGCTCTGCTTTGTTGTGCTGTAATTATGTCATTTCTCAGTGCACAGCATATACATTGAGAATATTTAGGAGAGTGTGCTTTACTCTACTGTCTATGATATCACTTGATTTTTCACATTTTTAAAACTCTTATTCACATTGTTTACTATAATGTGTACTTTACGCATACACAGAGTTGCAAACAAAATGCCAAATCAAACTGGATACCAGATAAACAAAAAGTCCCTGGTCCTTTTACTACATTCAATAAGATTTGAGAATATTAGAAGAATAAAATAATCTGTCTTTTGACTGTACTCTCTCCCGTAAGTACTCTTTTCTTCCTGTTCTTATTAAACTATTCAATATTTATAATATTAAACGTTTAATACCTGTTTATTAGCAGCTTTTCTATCCTTTGTACATTATTATTTCTGATGCTTATTGAGCTCTATCAAACTTCTTACATATTAGTATGATGTATGAAATAATATACAAACACTAAAAAAGTGCTTAATATTAGAGAAAAAAAATTCCCTGGAGAATAGCAATTAACTATGAAAATTCAGAAAAAGTGTGAAAAATATGGATACTTATTTAGAATTTTATAGGATGAAAAATATTTCTCTTCAGTTTATAAAAATGTAGAAAATAATAAGTTTAGGAATTCCCATTACATTAGTATTCTAAACAGGATCCTCATTATTAACAGTTTATAAATAAATTGGAGTTAAAGAAAAATAATACCTATGGAATCCTCATAGGCTCTCTGTAATTTGGGGGGGCAATCTATGTCCTCCCATCAATATTTTCAGATAGATACATTTCTCATATATTCTGCTGCGGATAGTACATAGATTAGCTCATTTATAAGCTAAATTTTAGTCTTAATTCTGATTGATTATACTAAAAGAAAAGAAAGCCAGACAATTCATCAAAACTGTCCTATATGTACCTCACAGAAATTAGAATTTATAAAATTCCTTAAGAGAGTCAAATATAAAGGCCCAAATAAGCAACCTGACTGGTTTCACTTCAAAACAAGACAGATTTGGAATTTACATAAATAGTTTGGCCCTCTTCTTTGCATATATACAAGTGCAACTCAAGTAACAGTCGTGGTTCATAATCTTTTCTATTTTTGTATCGAATCAATAACTCAATCAAAGAATGATGGTTGCAGTATAAGAAAGAAATTTCTTTAAGAATGAGGTAAAGGAGTACCTGGGTGCAGACTCTTGATTTTGGCTCAGGTCATGATCTCATCGTTCCTGAGTTTATGCCCCGTGTCAGGCTCCTATGCGGAGCCTGCATGGGACTCTCTCCCTCCCTCTCTCTCTCTGCCCCTCTCCACTGGCATTCTCTCTGTGTCTCTCTCAAAATAAATAAATAAACTTAAAAAAATAAGATAGAGAAAGTATTTTGTGTTTGCAGAGTTAATTGGATTATCCTCTTATAACAAGGAAACAAAGTGGCTAAAATGCAAAGTCTGAGAAGGAGTTACGAATTTCCCACATTAATTAGCAGTGTAACCCCAGGATGGAACATGAAACCTCAGTTTCTTTATGTACATAAACGAGTAAAACAATAATTTTCACATCATGGAATGTTTTTGCAGACCAAGTGATATATAATAAGGTGCTTAGAACACTGCCTGACGTAATAGCACCACTAGCCGAAAAATGTGTGTGTGTGTGTGTGTGTGTGTGTGTGTGTGTGTGTGTGTGTGTATTAGTCTTTAATTAACATCACAATGTGTCAACTGCTCATTTTGGACTTAGAATTTGCAGAATCAAGTGTAGAATGAGGTCTCTTCTGTCAAAATACTGCCCATCCACTGAGGCTGATTGAAGTCCCACCTGCTCCATGAATCTTTTCCCAACATTTCAGGCCTCCATAAATCTGTCTCTACTTTTCATCTCTGCAGCACATATTGTATATTCCAAGGTGTACTGGGAAATGTAACAGAGGATACTGCATGGCATGCTGATGAGATTATCCTTAGATCAGAGGCAAAGCTTAGCCATTAAAAGCTTTTGAACATTGGTAAGTTTCTAGAAGTATGATTTCTAAGCCAAGGAGCATTTATATTTTATATTTTTTCATGTTTTGCCAAACTTTCCTCCTGAAAAGTTGTAACAGTCTTCACTGCCTGCAACAATGTATTTTTTAATGTGACACTATTATTAAACCAGCATTTAATCATAGAAAATAAGCATTCACATCCTTTAAAGGGATGCTCAGTTGGATTAATTAGATTTTAAATCAAAGAGCAATTCTAAACGTGGATTCATTCTATGGGAGATACTTAGGACATGATAAAAATAAGCTTAGAAAATTTCTTGTCCAAATAATTTTTACTGGCATCATTATTACAGGCCTTCTCAGACTTTTTAATATGCTAGAGTGTACTGTAAATCTCTAAAAGAAATATATATTGGACCACATTTCCCAAACACATTTGGACATGGAATACTTTTCTCAGAACATTTCAAGGAAATAATGTTTCATAGATACTTTGGGAAATGCCGTTTGCCACTTACTCATATATCAGCAAATATTGCTATCTGTTTCAGGTATAGAATTTATTATCTCTCCAATGTGATAGGAAGTACTTAACTTGTTTTACATTCTCTGTATTTTGCATAACTACCACCACATATGCCACAAAAAGGTGTGAAATAAATCTTTGCTGATGAACTGACAGATTACGTATTTAACAAAAGAAAATTATATATGCTAGAAGCTCAGAGTACATGAGAAAGTAATGCTCTTATGTAAGTAGGACCCAAAGCCATTTCCATCTTTTTAACTAATGAAAATACTTTTTTGCTTTTATTACACACAGAAGTGTCATTAAATGCTGCAGTACATTAACAGTGACTATAACCACAATTAAACAAACACTAGCTATAGCACTTTTTAAAAACTTTATCACCAACGTATTTGTCTTAACATAAAGATACACTCTAATAAACACTTCATCTTGCAGTCTTAATAACTGAAAACAGTTGGCATCCCAAAACATTCATAACGGCTCTTTTTGAGAGGAATAAAAAAAATATTTTTCACATCTAAAGAAGATTACCTTTAAGTTGGAAGGGCTGCAGCTTAAAATAATAATACATAACTGTATGGTGATACCAAAGAGTCAGTTCGTAACTATGAGCAGTGTAGAAAAAGGAACAGTTAATATGCACTATGATTACTAGAACCAACATTTGCTCTCTCTACCCATAGCTTTTAAGATATCTTTAGCCTATTAATATGACTCTTTATTAAGTAATCAAATATTGCTTGAGGAACAGAAAGGCACTGAGTAAAATCACAACTGTTGATTTTAAATACTTGATATTTACCCAGAAGGCAAAACATTTTCAGTAATTAAAGCAGAGGTTTAAAAGTTGAAACTGTTTTCCTACTTCTCTGTTGCCTGACCAAAGTACATCACGCTACCTGTTTTAAAGTACAATATATTTCATTTGGAGACCTTTTTTGGGATGCTCAGACTCCCCACACAAGAAAAATACCGTATTTAATATTTTAGTGAAAGTATCTAACATTAAGATCTGCATATTTATTTATTTGATTGATCATCTACTGTGAGGACTCCTTTTCATACACTACATTTTAATTCTCTTAACACTTAACTTCTTTTCAGATGTGCAAACTGAGACTTACACAAAGTAAGCAACTTGCCTAAAGTTTCACAGCTAGCCTGTAGTAAGATCAGGTTTCAAGCTCAGAGTCTACTTGGTTTTAAACCTGCCCTCCTTAATCTGCTGGCTATTCTCCATATTTTCATATCCTCCCACCAAGTCTCCGATTTAGTATTTTAACATGTCTTATAAAACATGCAGGTTTGTTAAATGAAAAATAAAAATAATGAAGACAAATACCTCAATTTAACTTATTCAGTAAGAAAGGGCAGGGGACAGAAAATGTATTCCAGGAAAAAGCAATTGACCAATGCTTGTACTGTGACCTGAGAATTTGGCCAATTTGTTCCATAAATGAAGTCTAGCTTAGAATACAAGACTTCCTACTGTTAACTACCAAGAGTCAAAACACAGATTGTTTTTCTGCTTGAAAATTTATCAAATATATGTATTTGGAAATATATGTATATGGAAATATCAAAATATCAAAATATCATATATATATATATATATATATATATATATATATATATATATATATATAACAGAGAGAGAGAGGGAGGGAGGATTGAAGAGGCCAACTTGTTTAACAGATGAGGATATTCAGTTTTTATATACTTGCTTTATGCTGGGAAGGCAGCCAAATCTCTAACTGAATCTAAGAAAGTATATATTTTATTATAGCTATGTGCATGTAAATGAACAGTGTATAAAATATAGGCAAGCCTCCTCTCAGTTTATTTAAACTATAAGAGATCAGTATACCATTAAGAAAACATTCTCAGTTGTACCTTTCTCAGGAACTAAAGATATGAAGATGTCTTCAAAAATTATGTATGTCATTTCTGAATTTCAATGTTTCTATGAATCTAGACAAAAGAGCTGACTTACTTTATTCTCAAAAAAAAAAAAAACTGAAAACGCTATTTGGTCATCACTTTACACATTTGCATACTGCATACCTTTTGTTAGGGGTATAGTTTACCATCTGAAACATGTTCCACTGAAAAAGACTTTTAGTCTATTGTTATTACTTTTATTCTTTTGTAAGTAGTATGACCGCTACACAACTAACTCAGCATAAGTGTCTCTAACATGCCTCAGATTGAGGGATTAGATCGTTTCACTAAAATACAGCATGTCCTACCTTTTATTATGAACTATTAAGGGAGGGTTGCATTAAATAAGTTGTAACCTTAACATTAAATGAGTTCCTTAAAAAAATAATATTTAATGAAAAGACTATATAATAAATGACAGGTTATAAGCTTGACTGGAATTTTTTTTTTTTTTTTATTTTTATTTTTGGGACAGAGAGAGACAGAGCATGAATGGGGGAGGGGCAGAGAGAGAGGGAGACACAGAATCGGAAACAGGCTCCAGGCTCTGAGCCATCAGCCCAGAGCCCGACGCGGGGCTCGAACTCACGGACCGCGAGATCGTGACCTGGCTGAAGTCGGACGCTTAACCGACTGCGCCACCCAGGCGCCCCTTGACTGGAATTTTTTAAAGTACCAAAAAAAAGAGAGATAGCAATACTACCGTACATGAAAGTCATTGTTTACGTTAATCATAAGCAAAATATTAACAAAGAATTTGAAGCTACAAGTTTTTTTACTGTGACAAGATGTTGTGAAAGTAGTTAATTATTTGAAAAGAATATTCTTAAAACATTCTTAAAAACTTACAAGTTGAAGTGTTAAGTCAATTTAATAAAAATAATGATACATATCCAATTTCCTTATCTCATAAAAATGTTAGCATTATTCCATTTCTATATTTTAGTCAGAAGTAAAATACTTCTAACATGAATGAAAGTATATAAGTTTCTCTTAAAATTATCAGTTATTTCATCATTATCTTACCCTTTTAAATTTCTACCTTGCATATTTTATAATACATACAGTATAGGACATATATGTATAATATATAAGGAAGTATAATGGAGGTATGTCCTTAAAGATATTTTATGTACGAATGTATGTTTGTATGTATTTTTTAAAAATAGACGTATTCAACAAAAATATTTTTAGAAACTATGGCTTTCACGAATGACACTTTTAGGCCCCAACTTTATACAAACTTCTCTCTTTGGGTAGTCACCTAGTAGCACTTTATTGTTGAACCAAAAGTGGTATGTTCTATGTGTTCAAAATATCAAGAATTATGCTACAAATCCAATCATTGATCAAAGGTAGTTTCATAAAAGATTCAGCACTATTTCTAAACCGATAATTTTTAACCAACATATAAACAAATCAAGACTACTTTACAATATCTCAAAATTTCTTCACCATATAACTATGATTAAAATCAGTCTCAGAAATGAGCATTGCCATTTCCTATTTGCATTTTCCTAATGTCCAAGCTGTGAAATCCTGAGATAATCTGTTTTATACATTTGTGGTGTATTTATAATAATACATTTAAATTATTAGAAAGTGTATATATTTTATAAACTTCTTGGGATCCAAAATGCTTAATTCTAATATTAAGCAATGTACAATTGTACATTGTACATATAAATTTAAAATAACCATTAAATAATAATCACATCAATATGTCTCTCTACCTAGAGAATTTTGCTGTACTTAACATTCAGTTCATTTGTGTCACTCAGGACAATCTGAACACATTGTTTCACAGAATTGGAAGGGATATTAAAGATCTTCCCCAACAACTTAACAAATAAGGGATCAGTGCCCAAAGAACTTGCTAGTTACGGGTCAAGAAGCCAGGCCATGTAAATCTTTATCCAGTACTTTCCTGAGTAAAATGCCTGAGTGCTCGAGGCCCACTGGTGAATTAAGTTACAATGACCTGTTATTGAGACAGAGTTTCTGATAAATAAATTCTTAAAGTACTATCTTTGTTGTTAGGTAATTATAATGAGTATTCTCAGTCCCAGAGGATATTTACTTGATGCCACAGCAACTTTCCTAAAGCCTAGGTAATGGCATGTTCATACAATGTCCTGAGAGTTTCCTATAGTCATTTAAAGTGATAGCTGACTTGATAGATCTCTAATACGGTTCACATTATAAAATGAATACATCTGGGCACCTGGGTGGCTCAGTAGGTTAAGTGTCTATCTTTGGCTCAGGTCATGATCACCCAGTTTGTGCATTCAGATCCCGCGTCAGGCTCTGTGCTGACAGCTCAGAGCCTGGAGCCTGCTTCAGATTCTGTGTCTCCCTCTCTCTCTGCTCCTCCCCCACTCACACTCTGTGTCTCTGTCTCAAAAATAAACATTAAAAATTTTTAAAAATAAAATGAATATATCATCATTTGATCAATAATTCTGTTCTATTTTTATGAATCTTGCTCTACTGGATATTTTTTGTTTATTGTCTGCCTGCCTGCCTGCAATGGATTATACTCTCTTTTGGTAATAGCAATGCTATTTTGTTTTATTTTTTTTAAATGTTTACTTATTTATTTTGAGAGAGAACACAAAAGGGATAGTGGGAGAGAGAGAGACAGAGAGAATCCCAAGCAGGCTGGGCACTGTGAGTGCAGAGCCCAGCACAGGGGCTTGATTTCACCAACGGTGAAATCATGACCTGAGCTGAAATCAAGAGTCTCAAGCTTAACTGACCGAGCCACCCAGGCACCCCATCTGTTTTGTTTTGTTTAAAGATCCACTCCTCCCCTACTCTCAGACCATGTTCTTACCTAGCTAAACAAAAAGACTGTGAGACTAAATAGAAAATACTCTCTTTTGCTGAGAATATGAGATCAAAGGCAGCTCGAGAAGAGTTCGAGAGGGTGACAGGATTGGCATTGCTGCAGCAACATTACCACTACCTACAGCCTGCACATACTCATCCCTGGCCCTGCATCCTTTGATGACATGCCAGAGCTCTCCTCCCATGACAGAATCCTTGATAGTACTTCCTGTTAAAGCTGAAAAAAAGCACTCTGTCATGCCAGGGATTATATAAATCACAGAAGAGTTAACATGTCACAAGTGTTAGTCATGTTCACCTCTTATGTGCACAATTTCGTTTAGCTCCGTATACAACCAATCCATTTTTCTCGTATCTTTCTTGATATAATTAGATGAAATGATACAATTTCAATTGTTGCAACAAGCCTTTCCATCTCTTCTCACATGCATTACTTTATCAATAGGTTAGATATAGTTTCATCTTTCAGGGTCATCTTGTTGGCTCAGTAAGTTAAGAGTCTGACTCTTGATTTTGGCTCAGGTCATAATCTCTCTTCCCCCCTCCCCTCCCCTCCCCTGCTTGCTCTCATGCACACATGTTCTCTCTCTCTCTCTCTCTCTCTCAAAAATAAATAAATAAATTTTATACAAAAAAAGATACAGTTTTACCTTTTAATTTTGGCTAAATTATACTAAAACAAAGAGGTGTCATGCTATAGTGTTAGTTTTCATGTCTGGATTATTATTGGATGACTAGTAAATAATTATTATTGATTTTCATATAGTCCATAGTTTGTCTTTTCAAATTTTACCAGTATTCAATTTTGAACAAATACATTTTTATCACACACTATCAATTTTTTTTAAGTTTGTCCATATAACCCATCTTATGTAATTTTCCAGCTTGTAAACAATACAACTCATGAACAGAGATTTTTTTGTAATTTTTTTAATGTTTTATTTATTTTTGAGACAGAGACAGAGCATGAGCAGGGAAGGGGCAGAGAGAGAAGGAGACACAGAATCAAAAGCAGGTTCCAGGCTCGGAGCTGTCAGCACAGAGCCCGATGCAGGGCTCGAACCCACAAACTGTGAGATCATGACCTGAGCCGAAGTCAGACGCTTAACAGACTGAGCCACCCAGGCACCCCTGAATAGAGATTTTTAAATGTGAATATTATACTTTCATCATTTACACAATCTTCACATGTTTAATGAGTAACAATTTTGTGCCACATCTAACACATCTATTAGACCAGTGCCTCTCAATATTCATTGCACCTACAAATCACCCAAGGACCTTGTTAAAATGTGGGTTCTGACTCAGTAAATCTGGGTTAGAGTCAGAGAATCTGCATGTGTAACAACCTCCAAGAAAATGTCAATGCTGCTGGTCTTTGGAACATACTCTGAACAATAAGTTAGTAGACTATGAAACTAATATTAGTTGTACTTCTAAACAACTTTACTATCATAATTGTGTTTCAAATCTAGAGCTGAACTAAATATTCTTTCCTCTTAACTGTAAGAAGTTGAGATATATGTACATTTTTCCTCTGGCAGGAAATGCTTAATATCATGCATCATATTAATGCAACTAATGGTATACATATGCACAAGTCCATACATCATGAATTGCTTGGTGACATCTAGATGTCATTTTCTCTAGGCCAAGATAAGTCATGCACAGAAGATAACATAGGATGAAAATTCAACTGTGAAACCCAAAGGAATCCTGTAAGCCAGCATAGCAATCCCACAACTAATCATGTTTCTTTTACAAAGAAATTTAATACAGTTTCCTAAATTCAGCTAAGATGTACCAGATAATAGAAAAATAGCCTCAATTTTGTATGTCCTACTACTTAGTGGTGATCACAGTCTCTTCTTGCTGCTAGAAAACATGTTCAAAGAGCAAAGATTTAAACCACTCCTCAGGATATAGAGATGTGCACATTTGGCTAGATTCAGGATAACTGCAGAATCACTCTCTTTAATTGAAATCATAGCTTGCCTTCTATCACTGCTCCATTAAAATCTTTAGACGCTTGCTTTCCAATGACCTATGATTAAGATTTCTAGGTCCACCTGGGGTGCCTGGGTGGCTCAGTCAGTTGAGCATCTGACTTCGGCTCAGGGCATGATCTCATGGTTCATGAGTTTGAGCCCCGCATAGGGCTCTGGGCTGACAGCCCAGAACATGGATCCTGCTTTAGATTCTGTGTCTCCCACTCTTTCTCTCTCTGCCCCTACCCTGCTCATGCTCTGTCTCTCTCTCTCTCAAAAGTAAAATAAAAAATTAAAAAAAAAATTTCTAGGTCCACCTGAGCACATCTGAAATAATTTTGCGTTGATGAAGCAAACCATTGTCGCAAACCATGATATACCTATCTAACTGGAATTAAAATTATTTAACTTATCAAAAAAAGGTCCATGGTAAATTCACTGTCAATATTTTTTCTCTCTCACCGTCACCCTCTCTTCCCCCAAAAAGTTTAACTACTTGGGACACCTGGATGGCTCAGTCAGTTAAGTATCTGTCTCTTGGGGCACCTGCAGAGTTCAGTCCATTGAGCATCCAACTTCAGCTACTGTCATGATCCAGTGGTTTGTGAGTTCAGGCCTCACATCAGGCTTGCTGTTGTCAGAACCAAGCCCACTTGAGATCCTGTGTCCACCCCTGTCTCTGCCCCTCCCCTGCTTGCACTCTCTCAAAACTAAATAAACATTAAAAACAAATTAAGCATCTGACTTGATTTCTGCTCAGGTTGTGATCTCACAGTTTGTGGATTCAGGCCCCGCATCTGTTGGGTTCCAGGCTGGCAGTGCCAGAGCCTGCTTGGGATTCTTTCTCTTCTCCTCCCCTGTTCCGGCTTTCTCTCTCTCAAAATAAATAAATATTTTTTTTTTTTTTTGTATAAAGCTTAACTAGTTGATGATTATTAAGAATCAAAACTTTCCAATCATTTTTTTTTTATTTTTTTTAACGTTAATTTATTTTTGAGACAGAGAGAGACAGAGCATGAACGGGGGAGGGTCAGAGAGGGAGGGAGACACAGAATCGGAAGCAGGCTCCAGGCTCTGAGCCATCAGCCCAGAGCCCGACGCGGGGCATGAACTCACGAATGGCGAGATTCGTGACCTGAGCTGAAGCATGATGCTTAACCGACTGAGCCACCCAGGCGCTCCTCCGATCATTTGTTTACAAAGATTCAAAACAGCCTTACAAACTTCTAATTACTAAGTTATGTGTACTGATTTTATTTAAGAAATAATAAACCAGGGGCGCCTGGGTGGCTCAGTCGGTTGAGCATCTGACTTCGGCTCAGGTCATGATCTCGCGGTCTGTGAGTTCGAGCCCCGCATCAGGCTCTGTGCCGACGGCTCAGAGTCTGGAGCCTGCTTCCGATTCTGTGTCTCCCTCTCTCTCTGCCCCTCCCCTGCTCATGCTCTGTCTCTCTCTCTCTGTCAAAAATAAATAAACATTAAAAAAAATTAAAAAAAAAAAAAAAGAAATAATAAACCAAATCCCATTTCAATGACATTGAAATAAGTTTACCTATGCCTCTTTTTAAAACGGAGATAGCCACTTATTTAAAAAGAATTAAATGGATATGTCTATACTAATAAAAATACATGACAGAAAATTCAGTCAGTTAATTATAATTATATATAATATAATATGTATTATATTATATATAATTATAATTAATAAATATAATTAATAATTATAATATTAATATATATTATATATTATATATAATTAATATATTATAATTATAATTAATATCTTGAAGAGATATATATAAATATATATTATATATTATATATAATATATAATTATAATTATAATTAATATCTTGAAGAGATTTACATAAATTTCCAAATAAGTAGCAAAAGATTGCATATTTCTTGTTTTTTCCTTTTTTTTTCATTGCATAGTTAAAATACCTCATGAGGGGCGCCTGGGTGGCGCAGTCGGTTAAGCGTCCGACTTCAGCCAGGTCACGATCTCGCGGTCCGTGAGTTCGAGCCCCGCATCGGGCTCTGGGCTGATGGCTCAGAGCCTGGAGCCTGTTTCTGATTCTGTGTCTCCCTCTCTCTCTGCCCCTCCCCCGTTCATGCTCTGTCTCTCTCTGTCCCAAAAATAAATAAACGTTGAAAAAAAAAATTAAAAAAAAGAATACCTCATGAATGTTAATATTTGGTTCTTTCTTGGAAAGAGGATTGAACAAAATAGATGAAAGAAAGAGATTGAAATGTAAACTACATTCTTTGCACTGTGCTGTGCACACAATAGTGACATTTCAAAAGTCAACTCCAATGATTCATGCTAAGATAGCAAAGCAGTAGAGCAGAAAATACCAAATTGTAAATAATACAAATATTTGGAATGCATGTGTTGCTTTCAATTTGATTATAAATACTCTTGATATTTTGGAATTTATAGGCAGGGCTTCAAACTAAATAACAAAGCCAAGGTTAATATCTAATCCTGAAGCAGATGGAAGGTTTCCCAGATTCTTCATCCTCTACCTGGATCCCTCCCTCTCTGTGCCCATTCCATCCCAGGCTGCAGAGACAAGGTAGTCTGGGCTTCTCCATAATATCTTCCTAAACTTTCAGTTCAGGGAAGGAAGATAAATGCTCATTTGTGTTTAAAAAGTTATTTGCTGGAGGCTGAATTAAAGAGTAGTCTTCAAACATCCTTGACTTTCAGCTTTTAATGGTTAACTCACTTAAATATTCAGTCACTCAACACGTACAATCTTCCAGAAACAGAGAATTAACAGTGCTTAAAAAAATCCGATTTGCATATACTAAAGGCCTGGTCTTTAAGTGGCCTTAAATCTTATCTGGCCCCATGGTGGATATAAATAAACAACAGTCACTGTGGTCAGGTTGGTGAAGGTGCTTCATATACACCATAAAATTTAATCCTCGCAGTTCTGTCTGGAACATATTGCCAAATCTATTTTATAGGTGAAGATATTGAGGCTTGAAGAAGTTAAATAATTTACCTAAAGTCATATAGACAGATAATGTCAGAGACAGTATTCAAAGTCTAAAACTTGATGCTCTTTTCAACATACAAACTGATACCAAGAGAAGGTAATGGACTTACTAAAAAAAATTATAATACCATCCAGGCTAAATATATAAACATATCTTTGAGATAAGTTATATCACAATTATTTCATGGAATTGAGACATTTGCCTTTATATGTTGATATCTTTAAAAGGAAACTCCTAAGAATTGATAATATACAAGCTTATCAAATAATCAAAGCCAGAAAAGAGTTCACAAAATTTAGAAGTCTCATGTTTTTCTATATAAGCTGTTACATAAAGCTTTTCTTTATTCCATTTTCTTATAATATTAAGGAATGGATTAGTCTCGAGTACCTCCTTCATTAACACTTATTAACACTTTATGTTTTCAGAATTTGTACTCACTGGAATTATGGTCTCTTGTCTGTACTGGATTTCGAGATCCTGAAGAGCATAAACTCATCTTATTCTCTCTGGGACTTGAGCAGCACTCAGCATGCCATCTAACAAGTTTTGTGAGACCTCAATAAATCTTTGTTAAATTTAATTTTCTCTTATATGCTTTAATTTGCTCTAAAGCAATCCTCCCATTGAAATGAAGATTAAATAGTGAAACAAAATATGAAGTTTTCAGACAGGATGATTTAGTCCTAAATAAACAAAGATATATATATATATACACATATATGTATATATATATATATATATATGTGTATATATATATGTGTGTGTGTGTGTGTATCTTTATATATATAAGATAATCAACATATATATAGATAGATATAAGATAAACAACATATATATGTGTATATATATACACACACACACACATCTCTAAGGCAATAACAAATTATCTCTCTAAAATCAATTAACTCTTCTGTTGTTTGGAGTAGCACAACTAATTAAAACAAAGTGCTCTCTAATTAAAGCACCTATTATGTGTAGTTATAAAGAACAGAATTTCCAAACTAATAGTAATTGTGTATGAAGGAAAGTAAATTTCTGAATGAGGTTCTACGTCTCAGTGTATGATTTCAAGATTCCTAAAATAGTCAAACCAAATTCACAAAGGCCATGAAAAATAAAACATCTGACCCTAACAGTCATGTTTAATTAAATATATGAAAGAATTCATGTGAATACAGTGGTCCTAACTGCTTCCAAGCTTCGTGGAAAGTCACATGGTTATCTTTCCTACTTTCCACAGAGAATGGTTTGAATAATTTAAGAGAACATCACTCTGATAATACTAAGAACAGAGGGTTTTCACCAGTGTAGCATTTCTAACCTGATTTAGATAAATCTCAAATGAATGTAATGGTTTATTGGTATGAAAACCTAAAATGCACTTTGTATCAGACTAATTTCTGCAAAAACATCCCTTATATCTTTGCCCAATTCACAGCTCTCACAAAATATGCACATGGATGTACAATTTGAGACCTCTGAATTTATAAAACTCTTAGTGTTTTAAAATATATCAGTAGCTAACCATATTGGCAGCTGCTTTCCAAATTAGAAAGAAAAACTCTATCGATCTTTAACAATCACTAGTCTACCCCATCAAGAAATGAAAATGAAAACACCTGTAAATGACGATTTTAATTACATTTTTTGGAACTCTGATCTTTTTAAACTATATATTCATCTAGTATATATAAAACCAAATACATATGTGGAAGTTGAAAATTTCAGTCCTAAAATCACATATTTAGAAATATCCATATTTATACTATTTTTAAAACTATTTTAAATGAATATGTTTAGAGTCATTCAGGCATAGAACACATATTCTCTCTACTTCTATATTATATTGAAGGATTAAGGTGATGGAAAGGATATGGATGTTTAAATTTCATATGAAAATAAAATTTTTAAAAGGAAACATTTAGTTTCCTTCCTTCCAACTTCCTTCATTTAGAAAGAAAAAAAAGTCACACTCTCTAAAATGAGTCCTAATTCCCAAGTAAAGTATCCCTAACTAGAGACTGGCCCAATAGGGGCGTTCAGCCTGTGGGTGCTATGGGCTTGGACCATAGCTTCGCCACTTCAGAGCTGTGTAACTGTGGATAAGGTAATGAATCCCAGTATGCATTATCTTTCTCATCTGAAGAACGAGAATAATTATAATGTATATTTCACTGAATGATAATAAGCATTACATTGGTTCATTTATACAAAGCACGACAGTGATGTCTGGTACATAGTAAGTACACAAAAAAGTTTGTATTCTGTTTATTAATTTGCAATTTGTTAGCCTATTCCTAATAACAGTATATGCTATCCTAATTTAAAACTTTTATGTGCCTTTTTAAATTTTACTTTTAATATATTTTAGTGTTTAAAAAAAAAACTTTATCAAGGGAATGATTAGAGATTGCCACTCCTCTTACTCTACTTTTCAGACAAAAAGTGTCTTTTGCTTTTTAAGTTTGTCAAGTAGTTATTGTCTGTACAAGAGTCTGTGTAAGTCTATTCTTCTTTAGGGTCTTTCTTAGAGAGAAATGAGAGTTGGCTGTCTTTTTTCCCCTCCCTTACTTCTCAATTTAAATTGGTACATGAGCTAACACATTTGGGACTTTGTGAAACTAGACCAATAAACTAGGGGATACATATGCATTCACTAAGGAAATGACTATGTGATATTAATGGTACTGTTCTAGTACCATTATCTCAGTTTTCCATATCTGATAAAATAGGACCAATCACATTTTTAGTTTAGTGTTATTGCTAATAACTACAGAAGTCACGGAGAACTGAAGCATTGAAGGACAGGGTCATCAGGCCTAAGACAAGGTGTAGAAACACTCTGCACTTTTCTCTAAGGAAGTGCAAGGCCACAGCCAGCTGATTAACATAAGAAAACTTCCACAAGTTATTGGCAAAGGACATCAGCTTGAGCAACATTTTCAAAGGAAGTAACAAATGAACTTCTCTTAGCGCACAACGTGCCAGGTCCTAGAAGATGTGAAACAGAACAGTGGAAAACTCACAAATGAAATGAAGTATGGGAATATATGTTAACTGAACAATGTGAAAAATAAAAACAAGGTGATTCTTGACAATCTAAGACATCAAATTCACCAAAGATTAAATAAACATAGTATTATTTAAACAATCCCAAAGCTGCATTTTACCAAGTAAGGTTTTTCCTTAAAAGAAACAAAAATTATTTGCCAAGTATACCTATTCCAAAAAATACTAACTTAACAAATATGATATCTGAGCTGCAAAAACTAACCATTTCTCACTCTTCTCTACAACTCACCATGATTATGTCTAGGGACACATTTTTGCATGTAAGTTTCTGATGGTATATGGGAAATACATAGCTCACACAATGGGTATTCTGGGCTACAAAACTAAAAGGTGACTTCTTGCTTCAGTAAGATTTTACCTTATTTCTTTATGTGTAATCTCACAAACTCCACAAAAATTTTAAATAATTTACAATGAATTTAATAATCAATAAAACAAAGTATTTTATATTATACTTGTTTAGCTAAAAATTCTATTGCTAAATACAAGCTGTCAACTCCTAGTCCTGGGTAAAATTACCAACCTAGTATAATTTATATTATTGTTCTTACCCTGTATACCACCAAAACAAATAAAAATTTAATTTTAAGGTATTTCAAATGAAAAAATAAATCTGAAAGAAAAAATTAGTGGCAAAATCTGAATTATGGTGTAGTGAGTTTTTTTCTTAGTTTTCTATAGTTTCCATATACACTATAGTAATGTCTTAAATAAGAAAAAAAAAAGAATATAACAAAATGTAGCTCACTGACCTGGTAACATGATTCATATCCTTGTACCTGAGTATAGTATTGATGACAAATGATCCCTTGCAAAACACAAAATTTTAAATATATTTTACTTACATTTCAGGAAACTATATAAAATGTCATGCAATATTTGGAGTGTTCCATGCACTAATGCAATTACTTGAGTGGGGCCAAACATAAATATGTAATTCAAATTATTACCCACCTTCCAATTTATATTTATTATATAGATATATATAGCCAGAGTATTTGCCTATAAAATAAAGGGAATAGTATTTAGACATATCTGGTTCTAAATTTTTTATATTTATTAGAAGTCTCTTAGTTAAACCATGATGCTACAAGTTGCGTTCTCTGACTTATACATTACTGATACCCGCCCCCCACAGCACTTTGAGATAGCCTATCTTCTCCCTTCCTCCTCCCACAACTTCTTGCTGCACCATCTTGCCTTCTTCTATATTCAGCCTAGAAAATGAGGGAGCATATAGTTTGATTTAGAGAAAGCCACAAGCACGACCAAAATTTTACTGACTGAAAACTGAGAAGAATGTCAAAGCACATGTGGAGTTTTGTTCAAACCACAGAAAGAGCGTAGAACACTCCAAAACTTACGTGGGTACAATAAATTTAGACTGGGAAATGTGTAAGTGTACTAAAAACCCCCTTTTACATCAAAAATCTCAGCAAAGTATCAAGAAAAATGTCAAAATTAGAATAATATAACTTCTTTGGGTCCCTTCCAAGAAAAACTAATTACAAAATGCATACCTAGGGAATGGAATTAATTTGTTTTTCAGTTAATCATTTGATGTTGGGATGTCTACCGAAAATGATGACTTTGGATAAGTGACATTATTGTTTTTTTAATTTCCATCAAAACCTCAGTAAGATTTATGAAATCAAACAGCCTCTCCTCATTTTTCCCTCCCTCTTTCCTACCATTCATAGTCAAATGTCTTGACAAAGAATAGTTTACTATATCTGTGTTCTCATCTCCTACTCATCAATTTACTTTGGACTGGATCTTAATTCCCCCTCCCCTATCTCCACTGAAACTGTTCCTACCAAGGTCAACAATGAATACTGTACTAAAACAAAAAACAGACAAAACAAAATTTTTCAATACCCAATGTATTTGATTTCTCTATAGAGAAACATGGTTGACTTCTCTTCTGCTCCTTAAAACTCGGACTTTTCTAGGCTCCAATCTCCTGGCTTTTTCCTATTTTGTTTACTCCTTAGTCTTCCTTGGGGCTCTCTTTTCTCTACATTTCACTTAGATGTTGGGTTTTAATTTTCTTAGGCCTTCTTCTCCTCTGTCAGCAGTATCACCTACAGCACACAAGCCTTCCTGTCAATCACAATTCACTAGAGCAGTCATCCCCATATACAGGGAGGGCAGGCATCAGATTACACTCTAGAATATTTGTCCCTCCCACTTTGGGTGAGAATCTAGTGAGATAATGAAAATTTTGAATTACAATGATGGCAGAGGGATTAATAACAATGGAAAGAAGGCATTACCTCATTTTTAAGAAGTACTAATTTTTTTTTTATCTTTAGTGCTTCAATTCATACATTATATATGAATGTATTTACTAGCCCCCTGACATCCAGTCATCCTAGCACTTTCCCCACAAGAGAAACCTCTGTCAATAATTATGCATCATTCTAGTACTCTTCAAAGTAATTACAATAGTACATAAAAACTACATATTGAATTAATCGATATATAAAACAATTACATATTAATTACCTTTATTCTTACATTTTACATAAATATGTTATACTTTACATAACCTGATATTTATTTTTCATCTATTATATTTCAGAGATTTTTTTCATTTCAGTATATTCTTTTTCGTGCTGCATGACTATGCCATGATTCATTTACCTTTCCCCATTAATGGACATTTAAGTGTTTCCAAAGTTAGCTATTATAAATAACGCTCCACTGAACATGCTTGTCACATAAGGCTATTTGTGCCAATGCATTTCTAAGGATTATACTCCAAGAAATGATATCACTATGCCAAAGGGAATAGGTGTACTTTTTATGTTTAATAGGCAATGTCAAATTGCCCTATAGATATGTTTTAACAATGAATAGTCTCACCAACAGTAAATGAGAGTATCTATTTTCCTATATCAATTTCATTAATTTTGATAATAAATAATATTTTATTATTATATTAATTATTATTACAATAGTACAGATAAGGAAACTAAAATTCAGATATGCTAAGGAACTCTCCCAATGTCACACTGTTAGTAAGCATTAGGGCCAGGTTTCAAATGACATTACTCTAGTTCTTTCTATAGACTTTGCTGCTTTTGAAAAAATACAAATGGGTAAGTCAGATGTAGAATCTACAGGACATTCTGACTCATCATTGCCTCACTTGTCAATATGAATATAAAGCCCATCAGAATATGTCTAGACACAATAAAGTCTGGTCATTGAGTAGATAAATGTGACATATTTTGCCATGGAAGTATCTGTGCAGCAATTAAGCCATCCACAATTATAAAGCAAGATAGTTGGTATAAGTAATTTGATAAAAATCACTGCTTAATGTAATGATTTTAAAATTTATAATATATGCATAACATTAACTGGTCTTTGAATTTTTAATTAATGGCTTATTCTAGAAAAAAATGAAACTACCTTCAGTTCTCAAGCTCCTTAGTTAGTTTTAAAAATTGTTTAAGAACAGATGTCTAGAAAAGAAGTCCTCCCTATTGACTAGAAAGAAAAAAAAACGTCTCAGATATATTTATGTAAAATTACATTTTAATGCTTAAATACAGATTGAAGTACTTGAGAGTTTTTCCCAGATCCTTTTTTTATTCAGAATGCTTTTTGTGATTTTGAGTATGTTCTGAAAGCTTTGTTTACCTTTACTTAAATCTGTACTTACATGATTGTCAGGGGAGTTGGTCCTCATTCTGAGAAAACATTCCTGTCATTAATATTGAAAAGGTAACTCAGCATTATAATTATCTCAAGATATGTGGCACTCTCCATTTTTTGATTAAAAAAAACAAATTAGAGGAAAGTTATCAAAGTATTGATGAAAAAAACTAGCATTTACCAAATACCTAGGCAGTGATCTAAACATTTGACATACCTTATATTATTCTACATAAAATGCTGAAAGGTAGATAGTGTTATACTCAATTTACAGATATATTCAACCTGATGAAATTAGAGAGCTGAGTTATGATCCACATCTAGTTTGGATTTTGGTAGTGGATACTTTCCACGATATTATATTGATAAAAGATGCAGAATGAGTTATTATCAATATCATGAACTGCTAATAAACATAAATAAAAGTCCTTGAGATATAATGGTTCTCAAATAATAATTTTAGTGTTCAGAGATGTGCTTTTTTAGTATTTACTTCTTTCCATCAATCATGTAAGACAGAAGTACTATCAAGAAAAGAAAATTCACGTTTTTTTCTAACATTTAGTTTACCTGTTTAAATTCATGCAAAATTACACAGAGGAAATTCATCAGGTATATTAAAACTCATCAAGACCAGGTTGAAAACCACCAAAAGTAGTTTCCTGCAAAGTCACCTTAACCTAAAAGTTAGTCAATTGTCTGTTCCAACAAATTTAGTTTGATATATGAACAGTAAGGTTGTCTAGAAAACTTACAGATCACTCCAATCTCAGCAATGAATATAAAGATTAAAAACAAATGTTAAAAAAAAAACTTCTGATCCCTAACATAAATCCCATATATCTGTGAGTCATAAATTCTAACTTATCATTATAGTGATAGGCCTACACTTAGCTGAAAATTTAAAATTCCTAGACTCATTTGATTTTTAAAAATTCAATATCAAAGATAATTGACTTTTTAGAAAAAAAAAAAGCATATATAAATAATATTGACAGTTTGATGAAGGATGGAATTTACTTTAAGGCCTTTAATCTAGAATCTACCATTATTTAAATTAATTCTTAGGTCAAATTATTTCACTTCACAGTGTTTCAGGTTCCTATATCCATAAGCCAGGATGACATTTCCTTCCAACAGTGTTCTAGAGAATCAAAAAGCGAAAAATCATATATTATATGTTATATTATACAAAATATAGATTATATATGCAATACCATGAAAACCTAGAATACTCAGTCTGGTCCTTTCCTGCTACCAAAAGGAAATTATCCGTTCACTTTGTCCCACCATCAATTAATTAAAGAAGGAAGTAAACAAATACTCACTGAGTAATAAGTAAGTGCCAAGCACTGTTACAGGCTTTGCAGCACAGTTGTTACCCTAAAGTATACACCCATACTGTATAAACAAACCTACAAGTAGCAAGAAAATAGTCCAATTTGAAAACATAAATTTTAGTGGCAGAAATAAGAACTATCAAATATTACAAATAAATAACACATTTCTGCAAAATCAATAATTTTCTTCAAAAAGACAAGAAATAACAAGTGTTAGTAAGAATGTGGAGAATAGGAAACCTTCATGCACTCCTGGTGGGAATGTAAATTGGTGCAGCCACTATGACAAACAGTACAGGGATTCCTCAAAAAAATAAAAACAGAACTACCCATAGGATACAACAATTCCACTACTGAGTATTTAACTGAACAAAACAAAAATGCTAATTTGAAAAGAAATGCACCTCTATGTTCACTGCAGTATGATTTGTAATTGCCAAGACAGAGAAGCAACCTAAGTGTCCATCAATAGATAAAAGGATAAAAAAAGATGTTATATATATAAGAATGACAATCTTCCCATTTGTGACAACATGGATGGACCTAGAAGGTGTTATGCTAAGTGAAATAAGTCAGAGAAAGACAAATACCATATGATTTCACTTATATGAGGAATCTAAAATACAAAATAAACAGTAAAACAGAAAGAGACTAATAAATACAAAGGACAAATTGGTGTTTGCCAGAGGGGAAGGAGGTGGGAGAAAGACAAATAGGTAAAGGGGATTAAGAGGCACAAACTTCCAGTTATAAAATAAATAAGTCACAAGGATGAAAAGTACACCATAGGGAATATAATCAATAATATTGTAATAACTTTGTACAGTGACAGATGGTGATCAGATTTATCATGGTGATCATTTCATAATGTATATAAATGTCAAATCACTATGTTATGTACCTGAAACTAATATAATATTGTATGTCAACCATACCTCAATTAAACAAAGAGAGAAACAAAAAGGAAAACATAAAAATAAACCAGGGGATTTAAGGAAATCACATCATCAAAGTACATTAAAATGTACGTAAATATCACTGCCACTTTCATAACCCAATACAATCCCAAGCTTTATTTGCTACAGAATTGAGTGTTCTAAAACAAATAGTCTTTATATTATGACAGCAATAAAATGTACTAAAATACCAATAAAAAGCATAAAGTTTGCAAAATAAAATACAATATTTTATTTTAAATTGACCAAGATATTTGTATTTGGTAAGTGAAAGAAAATAGCCTTGCTGTATTATTGACTTTTTCTAAAGCAAACTTGATCATTGCATATCTTTTGGAAACACATCCCATCTTTACAGTATTTATAACAGTGTTTATTTTTAAAAAATGAGTTTGTAAAAATAATTAATGTTTAACATTTAACTTGGAATCTTTCAATTAGCATAATTTAGAATATTTTAACCATAAATATCTATTTTTTATTTTAGAGTAAAATTTCATAACATTTTTAAAATGCAGAATATCAAGTTAACTTTAAATTAGCTATAAATGTGAACATATGGAACTTTTAAGATAAGGAATAAATTTTTTGTTCTAAGTATGACATTTTATGATATTAGGTACATAAAAAAGAATAAGTGATGATACATTCAGCACTCTTAACTTCATACTCCCATCTGGTGGAACAAAAATGTAATCACCTCATTTTAAAATGTGAAAATTAAAGGTGCAAAATATCATATTATAACAAAGCTTAGTAAAAAGTGAATAGATTCAAACCCCCAAACTATACATATTTATGATTCATTCATTTAGTCATTCATTTTGCACTAAGTCACCAAAATACTTATTGAACATTACTACGTGCCCAACACTATGGCAGGCATTGGAATCAGATGGTTAAAAAGTCAGACAACCTCTGACATTGTGGAGCTTACCATCTAATGCAGACGGCATGGGTTGAATAAGTAAATGGAAAGTGGCTACTGAATCATGCGTTGTGGTAAGACTATAAAGGAAGGGGAAGAAAGTATGATGAGAAAGAACAGAAAACATAGATTTCTTACATCGGTTTACTCAAAGAAACAAAATTATTGGAGAATGAAAAAGAAAGTGAGTAAAACAGAAACACATCAAGAAAAAAAAAAAAAAAAAAAAAAAGAGTAGGTATGAAAGCCTTGAGTTAGAAAGGAGTGTAGTGTTTTTAAAAAGACCAGAGTGGCTGGAACAGTGTGTGAGAAGCACAGAGGAGCTGAGAGTGCTTACTAGATTTATTTCGCCTCATGAAAATTGTGTAGTTTTTACTTTAAAGACTTTTTAACCTACTTAGTCCCCTTTAACCAAACAAAGCCAGGAGCCATCAAGTAACAAAGTTATTTCTGAAACCATGATCAAAGCCATTTCAAAGGTTTATTTGATCAGTCTCTCTTCAAATCCTTATGCTATCAGCTAAACTGAGTAAATTAATGTGGGCCTAATATATACATGACCTTCAAGCTCAGAATAACTACAGATTTTTTTTTAATTGAAAGCTCACTCTAACTCATTATTTGGGGTTAACACTAGTAAATGATCACTTAAACTTCAAAAAAATAAATAAATCCAAAAGCATGCTCTTCCTCATTAAAAGTGAAAGAAATAAATTATACTTCACGGGTGCTTAGTTATTCTCTAAACCTTGTTACTTTAAAAGACACAGATTTTGTTTTTCTTGGGCGCTGAAAATGAAGCATTTTTCTAGATGCCAAGTTAATCCTTGTTGGCAAAATACATACCATGCATAGTGTTTGTGCAATTTGTAATTACAAACTGACACCCACTGACAATACAGAATAGCTTCTACCCCAGCAAGTAGTTACAAATATTGAAGACCATTGTCTGATCCCATAAGGCACATCATTAACTTTCATTATTACTAATGGGAGTTATGGGCATACTTCCAAAGTAAATCACAGGCATTATGTCACATCACTGCTCCTAAAAAGGCTTTATTTTCAGGTTGGATATTTTTGGCCATGCAGGCATTTGGCTATTTTATTTTTCTCCTTAGAAAAGTCCAGATACACAAAATACCAGTATACATCTTTCATTTCTCATCTTTTTCTTCCCTCTTATATAATTTTAGGAAAAAAAACATTAAATTCATATAAATATTATATAGAAAATTCTGATGTTTTATATATGTGTGTGTGCGTGTATATATATACATACATATGTGTGTGTGTATTTGTATAATATATCACCCAACATCGATAAGTGAAATGCACATTCCCATATACTCTTTTTGACATATGAATTGATATCATCTGTATCGTATCTGGCAATGTGAATTGGAAGCCTTAAAAACATTCCTAACATTTTGTTAAATAATTCTACAATAAGATGTTGTCATAAAAAAAAATCAGAGATGCCTATGTGCCCATGAATTCAAACATCTTGGAGAAGTAAATGAATTCTCCATAATACATGGAAACCAATTCAATCTTACCTGTAAGTTAAAGGCTGAATGACACAATTAATAAATGGGAATTTAGATAAATAGTTTGTAGGTAGGTAGCTAGGTAAGTGGATAGGTAGGTACGTAGTATAGAAACATAGACAATAGATTATATAACATATAGCATATACAAGTATATTAATGTAATTTATTTATTGTAGATAATAAATAGACAAAAGTCTGAAGAAAGTGTATCAAAATACTGACAATATCTAAATGAAGGAATTACAGATAATTTTTCTTATTATGTCTCTACACATATATTTATAAGATATTAAATAAGACATTATTTGTTTTTAAATGTATTACAGTATATATTTGCTGTGAACTATGTACTGCAATTTGGTATTCCAAAATCTCTACAACAAATACTTATTAGTTTTATAAACAGTATAATCAGTAAAATAATAATGGTTAAAGCTTTTTTTTCACATTTTCTATCATCTTTGATGTAAAATATTTTTTTTTTAAGTTTATTTATTTTGAGAGACTGAGCACAAGTGGGAGAGGGGCAGAGAGAGGGAGAGAATCCCAAGCAGGCTCCTCACTGTTAGCACAGAGCCCAACATGGGGCCCAATTGTAGGAACTGTGAAATCATGACCTGATCTGAAATCAAGAGTCAGATACTTAACCAACTGAGCCACCCAGGCACCCCTTTTTCTAATTTTTTAATTTAAATTCCAGGTAGTTAACATAGAGTATAATACTATTTTCACGTGTACAATATAGCAATTCAACCCTTTCATATATCACCTGGTGCTCATCACAAGTATGCTCCTTAATCCCCATCACCTATTTGACTAATGCCCACCTTGCCTCTGATAACCATCAGTTTGTTCTCCATAGTTAAGAGTCTGTTTGTCTCTTTTTTCCCTTCATTAATTTGTTTTGTTTCTTAAATTCCACATATGAATTAAATCATATGGTATTTGTCTTTCTCTGACTGACTTATTCTGCTTACCATAATACTCTCAAGCTCCATTCATATCTTTGCAAATGGTAAGATTTCATTCTTTTTTATGGCTGAGTAATATTCCACTGCATACTTCCACCATATCTTCTTTATCCATTCAACAATTGATGGACACTTGGGCTGTTTCCATAATTTGGCTAATGCAGATAATGTTTCTATAAACATTGGGGTATATGTGTATCCCTTTGAATGAGTACTTTTGTATTCTTTGTAAATACCTAGTAGTGCAATTGCTAGATCATAGGGTGGTTCTATTTTTAACTTTTTTTAAATCTCCTTAAACTTTTTTTTATTTTATTTTATTTATTTTGAGAGAGAGAGAGAGAGAGTGCATGAGAGGGAAAGGGGCAGAAAGAGAGGGAGAGAGTGTCGAGCAAGCTCCATAGTATCAGCACAGAGATCATGACCTGCGCCGAGATCAAGAGTTGGGTGCTCAACCTACTGAGCCACCCAGGCACCCCTACATTCACAGTAATTATTGACAGATATGTATTACTGCCATTTTATTATTTGTTTTGTGGTTGTTTCTGGAAATTTTCTCTGATCCTTCCTTGTCTTTCTTTCTTTCATGTTTTCCTGATTTTCTTTACTGATATGTTTGGATATCTCTTTATTCTTCATATGCTTATTAGTGGTTTTGGATATATTAATACCATTATGTTTGTATACAATCTCTTCTGCAAATAGCATCTATATTAAGTTGATGGTTGTTCAAGTTTGAAACCATTATTTTCCCCTCTCTTCCCTACATTTCATATTTTATCCTTCTTTTGTGAGTTCCTTAACTGATTTTAAGAGAAATATTCATTTTTACTGCTTTATGCTATCAGTTTTAGTCTCCCTTTTCCACTCAAAGAGTCCCCTTTAATATTTCTTGCAGGGCTGGTTTATTGGTCACAGACTCATTTAGATTTTGTTTATCTGAGGAACTCTTTATCTCTCCTATTATGAATGATAGCCTTCCTGGATAGAATATTCTTGGCTACAAATTTTTCCCATTTAGCACTTTGAATATATCATGCCACTCCCTCTGGCTTGACAAATTTCTGTTGAAAAATCTTCAGCTATCTTTATGGGTTTTCCTTGTAAGTTAAGGATTTCTGTTGTCTTTCTGCTTTTAGATTTTTTTTTATCACTATATCTTGCAAATTTAATTACAGTATATCTTGGTGTGGGCCTGCTTTTTGTTGATTTGATGGGAGTTCTATGTGCCTCCTGGATCTGGATGCCTGTTTTTTTCCCCAGGTTAGGGAAGTTTTCAAATAAAAGCCCTAAGTTTATTTTAATCTTGCATAATTCTTTTTTCTCTCTTTTGTTCAGCTTCATCACTTCATTGTTTTCTATTAATTCATTCTATTAAGTCATTTATTTATTCTTCTGTTTCTTCCAGCCTGCTATTCATTGTATCATGCATATTTCTAATCTTGTTTATTATTGTATTCTTCATCTCTGATTGATTCTTAACATTTTAATTCTATGGTAAAGGTCTCACTGATGTCTTCTATTCTCCAAGCCCAGTGAGTATCCTTGTGGCCACTGCTTTAAATTCTCCATCAGGCATGTTACTTATATCTATCTCATTTAGCTCTCTGGCCATGCCTTTATCTTGTTCTTTCATTTGGGATAATTTCCTCTATCTTCTTTTGCCTGAGTCTTTGCCTTCTTCAGTGTGTTTTAAAAGCCAATTATATCTCCTGCTCCTGAAAAAAGACTTCTCTTATGAAGAAGACATCCTGTAGTGCCCAGGTCCCGGTGCTTTAAGGAGTATCTCTGGTGCGTGTTGCATTTTCTCTGCTGCTGTGTTCTCGTTGCTCTATCCTTCAGGCCAGTCATCTGCAAAGACACTCCTTGTCTACTATAGGCAATGTTTGGTTTCTGGCCTGAAAATGTCAAGTTTTAACTAGTGTGCTTTGGTCTGCTTGTGAAATAAGATCTGTCACCGCCTCCATGGGAACTGAGGCCCTGCAAAACTCTCTGGTCAGGAGATGTGAGATGCAGTAGGTTAGGCTGGTCTTCTGTGGGAGAGGCTGCCACTCTAAGACTGAGGTGAGTGTGATGGAGAAAGGCAGTTCCATCTGAGTTCAGGGAGGTGGGGCTTACTGTAAGCAAGTTAGGCAGCAAGTGTTCATGCTGTGCTGTTTCCCTTAAGTGCCTCTGTGTTTATGCTGAGAGGCAGGGAAGGGAAATGGCACCAGCCAGCTCCTTTGTTCCTAGAGAGGTCTCTCTGCAAATGCTGCCTCCCAGGGGAATGCTCCACGAAGAACAAATAATGTCCCCACTGTGTGCCCCAGGCATTCTTCAGATTGCTATTTCCATGCTGTCTACACCTAAGTTGTTTGCCTGCCTCCTCTCTAGGAGCACCACGGTGCCCTCCAGGCTCTATCCCAAGGAAGCCTGCGTACCTTTAAAACTCCACTCTTTAAGCCTCACTTGCTGGTTGCAAGAACTCATGAAATTCAGCCCCTCCCATTTTCCAAGCCAATGGCTATGGAGAAATGTTCTCCTTGTGTTCCCCTGTCTGCTCTGCTCTCTCTTGTCCTTGTCCACAATCACGGTCTCCTCTCTCCGCAGCAACCAGGATATGTTTCTCCCCTAAACCCCGTCTCTGCACTTCCTACGTTCTTCCATGTTTTCTTCTTCTTCTCTTTTCTCCCTTTAGTTGTGGAGTTCATTCTGTCAGTCTGCAGGTCAATTTCTGGGGTATTTAGGATGATTTGATAGGTATCTAGTTGTATTCATGGGATGAGGCAAGTCTAGGGACCTCCTACTCTGCTACTATCTTCTTCACCACTCCAATAATTGTTAAAGTTTTTAAAACTCAAGGGTTCTAATGCATATATATTTTTTAAAGAATATGTTCTTATACAAGCAAGAATTTCAACCTGCTCAAGCTCCTTGCCTGGACTTCTGCTAGCCCCTTCACGTCCACTCTGTTAATTTTTCCCTTAATACTTATTTCTATTCTTTTCCTGGTTACCCTAGAAATTACAGTATACACACTAACCTAATTTAACTTCAACCAAAAGAATGTAAAGATAACAAAATGCTTTAACTCTAATCACTATCCTTCAAATCTATATTACTTTGTCTAATATTTTACCTCTTGTTTTTAACTTTACAAATTAGACATTATTTCATTTTATAAAATCCATGATTGTTTACATTCACAAACATATTGATCATTTTCTTTGATAATTCTTTTTGTATCCCTGACTTCACTTCAAGGCTCTTTTTTCTTCTACCTGAATTATATTCATTAAAACTTCATTTAGTGATGATTCACTGGTTAGTAAACATTTCTCATTTTTTGTGGTCTGGGACTGTTTTTATTTTGCCTGTGTTTTTGAAAAATAATATTACTGAGTATACGATTCTTAGAAATCTGATATTGTTTCACTAACTTCTGGTTTCCATTGTATCTATTCAGAAGTTAGCCGTCAGTCTAATTTTGTTCCTTTGTAGGTAATCTTTATTCTGTGTCTTGTTGTTTCTTTTTCTGTCTGTCCATAACAGTATAAAGTTTCAATGAAATATGTTTAGGTATGAATTTCTCTTTTGATTTGTTGGATTTCCTTAATCTGAGGATTCATTTCTTTAATATTTGCAATAACTTCTTAGGCAGTACCTCTTTGACTATCACTTTTCTTCTATTCTCTCTAATCTCACCTTCTAGCAGCCTGATTAAATGTATATAATGCTTTCTTCCTCTATCTTCTGTATCTAAAACTTTTCTGTCACATCTGTGCTATAATATGAATATTCTGCAGATCTTTTAGTTCACTAATTCTCTTAGCTATGTCCATTCTACTATTAAAGCCACCTAATGTACTTTATATATGTTATTTTTATAGTCTTTTTGTTGTTGTTGTTCTTCCTTTGATAAGCCTTCAATCCCCTTTTTTATTTCTGTTAATATAGTTAAAAAGTGTTTTTCTGAATATGATCATTATAATATTCATAGACTTTGAAAGTGTGACTGTAGATTTTTTCTTCTGTCTCTAGTGATACCTGTCTCACCATATATTTAATTGTTATTATTATTATTTATTTTTGTGTGCGTCTCTGATGTGTGTGTAGGTGTGTGTGTGTGTGTGTGTGTCCATATTACTAGCAGTTATCAAAGGGGGTTGTCTGTCTTTAAAGTCCACTCTGGGGCTCCCTGGATAGTGCCAAATTCCATGTATGGGGTGGAGTAAATACAGGTATAGTCTAGGATATCTTGTGTTCTATAGAAAGAAACCCTCAAAAACAAAACAACAACAACAACAAAAACCCCTTGTTGAGGATATGTCAAAAAGACACAGGAGATAGCTTAGGGCGATGTAGCCTTCAAAAGAACAGTAATTATAGTTTATTATAATTCAGGGAATATATACATTTTTTTTAATTTTTAAAAAACTTTATTTTTTTAAAGAGAGAGAGAGAGAGCATGTGCACAAGGGAGGGGCAGAGAGAGAGAGGGAGAGAGAGAATCCCAAACAGGCTCTGTGCTGACATAGGGTTCGATCTCATGAACCGTGAGATCCTGACCTGAGCTGAGATCAAGTCAGACGCCTAACAGACCGAGCCACTCAGGCACCCATATATTTTTTTAATGAGCCTATAGTGATGCTCAAAAGAGAGAAAAAAGGATGGGGGACTCATTTATTTGCCTTTATTAGAGGTGACTTTTATACCCATATTTCTGAGAATTGGCAATTGAAGAGGAAAAAATATATAATCCTTTCCTTTTACAAAGAACTGTGATTCACTCCCAATTGATGCAGGAAAATTCAACATTACAGCAGAATATCAGCTAATAAGTATTAAATATCAGCTGATGAATAACAACTCTAATATTGACTCAGCTAGTATCAGTAGAGGATGCTAAAACTAATAGGTACAGAGTTATTTGGAAACAGATATTCAACCAGAGGCAAAGTATTACCCTAGGACAATTTGCTAATGGCAAAGGAAAAAAAATTATTAAACTTACAGGAAGATCTGGTAATCACCACCTTAGCCAAGTGATCAACCTTAGCCTCACTTAAAGTGCAACATCCTAATCTCTTGCATCTCCTGATGAGATGCAATAGAAAGTACATAATAGAAACAGCTCTCGCCAAAAAAAAGTTTAAACTTATAAGCATTTAAAACTAACCTTCAATTACTATAGGCATACGTGAGTATGTGTGTATGTGTATAAAATATATATAGTACACACACATAAATGTATATATGTATGTGTGGGGTGTATGCATGTGTGTGTATAAACTATGCAATATATGATAGAAACCTAGTTAGAGAAAATAATGACTATAAGAGATGATTTAGCATCACCCATGGAAATCTAGGCATGAGATGATATTAAAGAATTATTATTAATTATCTTAGGTGTTATGAAGATAATAGTACCATGGTATGAAAGTATTTTTTGGAGGTGTATGCTGAAATATATTTATGGCTAAAGTATCATGAGGTCTGCAACTTACATTCAAATGGTTCAACAGTGAGATAGAAATGGAAAGGTAGAGACAAGGACATAAGACAGATATAAAGCAAATTTGGCAAATTTGACAGATATAAAGCAAATTTGGAAAAATCTCAATTGTGGGTATATGGATGTTCATTGTATTACTTTTTTCATATTTATATGTTTGAATTTTTTTATAACTAAGACATTTTCATAAGTAAAACATTAAAAAATTAAAGTGCATTCCTGCAGAACAGGTTTGTGTTTGCTTTTGTCATGTGCCTGCAGACCAACATAAGACAACTTAAGTATAATTCTGGCTTGGCATTTTTTAGGCCACCAGTGCTAGCAATGTAAATCCCAACCTCAAATGAGTGAGAGATTTTTCCCCTTCACCTCCTTTCTCTCTCTTTCTCTCTCTCATTTACTCACTGAAAGAGTAGCTACTTGGGGGGGTTGAGCTTTATGGAAGACATTTTGCACCGAACCTCGACCTTGTTAAGGCTCAGGCTCTGTCTCTAACCTTCACACATATGGTTCAGTGAAGTCAAAGGGTCGCCAAGGAATGGTAGACCTCCCCGTATGCCAACTTTCTCACTGCTTTTGATCACTGAAGATTTCTCTTACTTTCTCACAAGATGACTCACACCTTCAAAAAAATGTGTTTCGGGTATGTGTGTTTGTGTCTAATATTCTACAACATCAAGTTCATCATATTACCAGAAATGTAAGTTGGGATTTAAAAAAAAAAAAACATTTTATAAGAAGCAATTAGCCTAGTGCCTATCTTAAAATGAAGCTTTTGTCATTTTTGTTGGTTCTTGTCATTACTTTCCTAAGTCTGCTGTGCTATAGTTTTGCTATTTGTTCTCCTTGTTGAAAGAGTTATATTAGAGAAAGGCCAAATATCAACATGGAGAAGTACATCTGGAACCTTATCAATAAACTTAAAAATCAATGTGACTATGATCTCCTTTATCAACATTTATCCTATATTAATGCCTCTTCAAGACAAACTAAAGATTCATGCCCCCCCCAAAATTTGTATGTTTAAGTCCTGCTCCCCAATATGATGATATTTGGATGTATGATATGGGGCCTTGGGAGGTAATTAAGCTCAGATGAGGTCATGAGAATGGGTCATGAAACTAGTGTTCTTATATAAAGAAGAAGAGAGACCAGATCTCTCCCACTCTCCCTTGCATGTGTGAACACAGTGAGGAGGTAGCTATCTACAAGCCAGGAATAGAGTTCATACCAGGAACTAAATCTGCCAGAACTTTGATCTTGGCCTTTCCAGCCTCCAGAACTGTAAAAAATAAATGTCTGTTGTTTAAGTCACATAGTCTGTGGCATTTTGTCATGGCAGCCTTAGCTAATACAAAACACGTTTCTGAACACAGCCAAAGTCCTTTTCTTCCATGATGGCTTTCTTAACTATCACTGACTCCTATGGATCCCTATCACAGTTCTTGTCTTCACTATACCCCTTGATGAATTCAAGTTCATGGGGAGGTTAAAAGCATATACTGTAGTCAGATTTCCTAGGTTTTGACTCTGTCTCAGCAATATACCATCGGCCCTTATGACTTTGGAGATGTTTCTTAAGCTTTCTGTGTCTGTCTTTTCAGTTGCAAACTAGAAATATCAGTAGCCCCACTTTGTATGACTCTTCCGATTAGTTAATGAAATGACCCATGGAAGATGTTTAGCACATAGCACATAGCATGTAGTAAGTTCTAAGTATATTATTATTCAATACCTATTTTTGTTAGTTATTTCTGTAAAATCCATGTTTCATTCCTCCATGCAAAGCTAAAGGTCTTTGCAAATAACATGACACTGCTACAGCTCCACCTCTTCATGGGACTAGCATGTTGCTGAGCATACTTTTAATCAGGTTAATTCATATTTATATTCAGATAACAGCTAAAGAATATCACCACCATATTAAAACTTTTCTTTCCCTAATAACTATAATACTGAACCTGAATCTTTGTCTTTCAGTGGAAAAGATATTATATTTTCAAAATTGATAAAATATACGTCTAGAACCACCTTAATTTAGAGAACAAGTTCTCTAATGATAAGTTCCATAATCCATAATATATCAGAGAAGTATTGATGGATTATCTGGAATCCTCTAAATCACATACTAAGAAAATGAAAATTCTATGGATGTGTCCCCCTACCTCTTTTCCCCCGCTCATTCTCTCTGATGGGAGGGAGGGAGGGAAGGAGGGAAGGAGGGAAGGAGGGAAGGAAGGAAGGAAGGAAGGAAGGAAGGAAGGAAGGAAGGAAAGGAAAGAAAAGAAAAGAAAAGAAAAGAAAAGAAAAGAAAAGAAAAGAAAAGAAAAGAAAAAATAAGTAAGTAGTTGGTTCTATGGAGGAACATGACTTGCCTGGAGAAACCCAGCTAATCAACTGAGCAGTCTCTAAGAAGATTTCCTTGACTTTAATTGTTCAATTACAAAACAGAATAGATTGGTAAATTTGCCAAGAAAATCAAATACTGTGTTACCATAATAGGCTAAATGGGGATTTCATAAATTCAGCTTCTTACAGATGTGCTTCAAAACACTACCATTTTCTCAAGAAAAAAAAAAAAAAAGAATAAATCAGTGTTCTCCATTTGGGAGGGAAACAAAATTGCCAAGTGGACTTTACCTGTGTTTTAAATGAATGGGTTTCCACAATAGAATAATCAGCTGGCCTGCAGGCATTTCTTTGGCTCTTCTTGGAGAATTCCTGTGGAACATAAAGTGCCCCACTTCCACTTTTCATGGCTCTCTAGTGACAGTCACTTAATGGAAAATAGTGTTTGTCTAGGATGACAGCCATGGTGATTTTTACTTCTGAAATAAAAGCTAATGTATCACCTCCTTATGCAAAAAATATGCACTTTTCCCTGAGTATTTATGCATTTTGGCAAAATCTGGAGCCACAGGTGAATGGGGAGTAGAAGTAGGTTTGTGTTCAAAAATTAAATATAATGGCCACAGTGTTCAAAGAGCAACAGTATTAGAATTCTAAATACAGATGTTCAACTCTACCATTATTTTAGATAAAACTATTTTAAGCAGAATTGAATTTATTTTTCTAAAAAGTAATCACCTCTTGAAATACTGTTCAGCTTCTCTTTCCTGTAGCTTGACAGATCTTCCTGTAACTCTCAGCATTATAAAGCCCACTCCAATAATTGTATTTAAATATTTTCTATAAATATAAATTCATTCCATGTAGAAGAGAAAAGGTAAGCCCACCTATTATTAGGAATGCAATATCAAGAAAATCATTTTTAAAATTAAGCAGAAGCATAACACAACAAATCAAAAAACAACAACAAAAAAAAACTGTATTCATATACCTAAACAAAAGAATTTAGACACTATTTGATCTGAACACTTTATTTTAGATGAGAAGACAAGCCCAGAAAAGAAAAAGTAGCTTCTAAATCATATACGGAAAACCTAAATTAGAACTTAGCTTTCCCAAAAGCAAATAGAGACATACATACCATATGGAGCAAGGTCCCCAAAGTGAAAATGACTTCAACAACCTCTCAGATTAATCTCACACCACATTTACCTCTACCACTTGTGAAAACCTTTGACGTGTTCATACCATAACAGGTACAGTTTTCTTCTATTGATCAAGATATTCTCACATAGAATGCAATCAAAGCTTTTCTGAAAGTCACAATCCATGACCTCTTTCATAACCTCTACCCACATTGCCTGTCAAGAGATTGCATTAATCTGAGGGTCATAGACTATGGAAGTCATACTTCTGTTGGAGAGGACTTTTAAGCTTTTCATAAGCACTCTTTACATTCTTCGATAACAGTTAAGCAAGTCAGAATAATTTGGCTAAATACAGGGCAGGAGATTATTTGTAAGAAAATTATAGGACATTATAAAAATATTACTAGAAGCACTAGTGATTTTAAGGATTGTGTCTATTTAGAGCTTCCTTACATTCAGTTTTCAAATACAGTCTAAATAAAAAGAAGGGCAAAGATGAAAACCTATATCTTTATAGTTGATATCTGTTTATCAAATATCAAAAGAATTAGAGTTTGCATTTTTTAACCTCAGGCAGATTAGAGTGGTTGTACATTTCTTGATAGTTAAAAGATGATACATATTTTCCTTCTAATGGGTAGTGTTTTCTTCCTACTGACTAATGAAATGATAGAATAACACTTATTTAGTTTTAATGTGTCATTTCCTATGTAACCCTGAAAAAACACTCTTTATAATTTTACTATTTCCCTGCCAAAAACAAGCTCCATAAAACTGTATATTTTTATCTTTTTTATTTAATTCTGTATCCCAGCACCTAAAGCACTATATAGGGGCGCCTGGGTGGCGCAGTCGGTTGAGCGTCCGACTGCAGCCAGGTCACGATCTCGCGGTCCGGGAGTTTGAGGCCCGCGTCAGGCTCTGGGCTGATGGCTCAGAGCCTGGAGCCTGTTTCCGATTCTGTGTCTCCCTCTCTCTCTGCCCCTCCCCCGTTCATGCTCTGTCTCTCTCTGTCCCAAAAATAAACGTTGAAAAAAAAAATTAAAAAAAAATATAAATAAAGCACTATATAGTATAATTATCGTGTAGTATTAAAAAATATTTGTTGAGTAAACAAATGAATGATACAAACAATGCAGGGGCTATTATGTGTAAGCCACATAATATTGTTCTTATACATAAGTCATATGATGTCTGCTACTATGTGTAAGTCATATTGTACATTTTTAGCAATTTGTTTTACATGTTGATAATCTATATATGTCTTATAAGACGGCTGTCAAAGTTCTTTGTCAAAAGATTGTAAAACAACAGTGTTCCCATCAAGTGAAAAACGACAATTCCCATACATACACATCATCTCATTTTATCTTTACAAAAATTCTATGGTTGTTGGCATTGATATTACCACCTCTAGTTTACAAATAAAGAACTGAGGCTCTAGAGTAGGGGAGATGTCTGCACATTTGTAAGGTTGGTCAGAAGCAGATTAAGTCCTAGAATGGTAGTGGCTTTGAACTTTGAGACCAGTATTCATTTCCATGAAACACTGGCTCTGATTTACCACTGTCAAATCATGGAAATAGATTTCATGGAATGGATTTTTGAGGCCCACTTTTAGATTCAATAAAAAATATATATACATAAGCAAGAAGCTAACAGATTACTGAGACACTGAGATTCTTTCCCAGTCTGGTCTTCCTCACTCACCAAAGAGTTGGTCAAGGGGGCTCCAATGCTATCTTCTGGTCACACTACCTCATGATAGTTCCTGGCTTACATGCCTTGGTGACTTCCTCTCATCTATAGCTCAGAGTGAACACCCTTTAATTTGATAGGTTTTCCATAATCTTCTTACTTACCCACCACTTCACCAAATTCCATTCCCATTATGCTACTCTGATAGTAATCCCACGGACACCCTACAGGGAAGTGAGCCTCATAAACACTCAGTCACTACTGACCCAGAAACTTCTATCTCCCATACCCACTCAAACCAAAAATTTCCCTTGGTTACATCACTTGTCCTTCCACTTCCAGGCTGTTTTCATTTTTTCCTGAATTTTACCTGTTAAAGGTTTTGGGAAGAAGACTAGAAATGCTAGAGCATGGTTTTCCACAGGCAACATCTTTCCCAGAGGAAACCCTGACACAAGATTAAGACCTACCAAAACTCATCAATTGCATTACTAAAAGGTTGATACATTGAATTTCATGTAATCATAACACAACATAGCTAGAAATCACTTAACTAGAAATCTATGGATTTCATATCACAATGCTTTATACACATATCACCACCCTGTCACCACCAAAAGTAAAGCTATTTTACTAAATACAAAATAGCATAACCATGCCTGCTAATTACATTTTCTACCAACCAGAAAAATGGCAGCACACGCTGAAAATATAAAGCTCCTCTGGATCACATATCATAGTTCAAAAGAACTATAGCTTTTCTTTGCCTATTATGCATAAATGTAGCTGTAATTGTGCTATGTTTCTGAAACAAATATTCATATTAAAGACTTTCATTTTATATTCATGTTTTATCATCTAAGTATATTTCAATATAATTGCCCTTATCCCTATAAAACCTCCCTGACTGTTACAATCAAATCTACTAATATTTATGGGGCAAATCCTTCTCTAAATTCCACAAGAATTACTTTTCGGAATTAATTACTGAAACAAAATGACTAACATACAAGGTTATCACCATATTTCATATAAATATCACACAGCAAGTTCCCCCAAAGATGTCACAAGTGTATTTTGCACCTAATAACTTAGGAGTTTTTAAAGTTACACAAAGTTCCCATAAAAGAAAAAGATATATGTTTGGAAGGTTAAAGAAAAATTGCTAATCATTCATATTAGTTTATTATGCCTAAAAAATAATCAAGTATAATGCAATGCAAAAAGAACACTATAGTGGGCTGAGATCATGAGTCTTGCATTATATCTCTACTCAGCCACTAACTAGCTGCTTGATCTTGGGAAACTCATTTACCCTCTAAGGGACTTGAAAGCTCTCATCTATAAAATGAAGAAACAAAATTAGCTCATTGCTAAGGTACTGTCAAAATATATGATTGTAAAACTATAACTAGTTTACATAGTTGGAAGTAAGAATTTAGAATACAGATATTTACACCTACTCTCTTTTTGCTGAAGCAAATGATCTGTGTTTAGTCAAGGTTGTTGTCATCACACTATGTAAAGTCAAGGCTATTTGATGCTATTTAGTTTTCCTGATAGGAGAAATGTGTTTCAATTGAATTACGACATGCTTCTGTAGGCTGATTCCTGCAACACGGCAGCAGTCTGCTGTCTGTCAGCTATGCCAATAAAAGTGATAAATGTTTCCAGTGATTAAGTTATTTGTCAATAATAGAAGAAGCATTCTGAACTCCTAAATTCTGCACCTATAATTTCATACTTGTCTAAAAATGTAAAATCTATTTAAGGATTGAAATATAACAGAAATAATTCAGGGAAAAACAGTATATTTTCTAGGTTAAAGAAATATACTTTGCTGCAAACTTCTCTGCCATCTGAGAAAAATCCCAATAACCCACTAATTAAGAATAATAATAATAATAACAATAAATGAGGTTTTTACTACCTCTTTAAGACAACAGCTTGAATGTCATCTTAACATTATCTAACCAGACATCATTTCCTCATATCAAAGATATAAATACAAACTTAACTGTATATAAATATATATTATATTCTATACATATAAACTTTTAATGTCATACAGTCTAAGAATCAATTAGAAAACTTTCAAAATAGAATGTTTTTTAAAATTATTTTAAAAATCTGATAGGATTCCCCAGGAAATCTTTTCAGAAAATGCAATGGAGGATAATATGCTAAAGTAGTAATATTCAGGCTGTAGTAGGTCTTTGGGGAAATATTCAATGCTCTCATCAGCTTTCATTGAAAAACTAAACAAACCACAGGCAGCAGGACAGTTTTCCCTCTGGAAGTGGATGGTTATAGATGTATTAAGGAATATAACATATGCTATTAAATATGGGTGGTGAATAATTCATATGTGCTATCAAAAGAGCCAAGCAACTGGGACTTAATATCTGCTCTGCTGAAAATTCTCATTTGGTTCTTTGTTGTCTTTTGCAATCAGTAGACTCACAGAATATCTGGTGTAAATGAAAATAAGGTTGACTGCAAAGTTATAAGAAAATAAACAAATTAAACTCAGGTTATAAGCCAATGCTGATACCTTTCCCTTTACTTGAAAGAATCTAAAAAATACTCTACATAGCTGCCCAGTATTTCTCATTGTAATCTAAGTCATGTGTTAGCAAAATGTTCATGTTAATTTCCTATTTTAAATAACTTTGGTTGAGGAAGTAAACCAACAAAAGTTGATACAGAGCAAGCATTCTTTTAATAAAAGAAACATAGAAATTATGTTATTTAGGGTGACATTTTTAAAGGTGATTATTTAAAGGTGATTGCTATTCTGCTTAAGACATACCCTGAGAAGCAAAAATATAGTTCAAGAAAGCCTCTACACTGACAGACTCAAGAGGGGGAGAAGCAGCATTTCTGTGTCCACTACTAATTGTACTACAGAAGATCTGAAAGAAATAGAAGTTGCTTATTTAATAGATATTCTTTGATAGTAAAAGTTACTGTAAGTTATGACATTGCCCCTTGCCCAGCACAGCCTTTGTCACAATGAAACCCTAGGGAGGACAGGTCTCAAAAAGTAGAATTTCATAAAAAATTGAATGCCCACTATGAATTCTGCCATTTTAAGGTCTATTAAAAAAGAAAGAAATTTCAAAAGGACGACCACAGCTTTTGAAAGATAGGTAATAAAGGGCATAACACTGCTATGATACATTTGTAAACCTATTTTCATTCAGACATCTTTATATCACACAGATAACCTATTAAAAATTACACATTGGATAAAAATAAGTGCTTATTAAAACTACCAAGTACAAAATTATTCTTGGTTTTACATTGTACAATTTGTTAAAATATCAAGCAAAGACATCCTCAGATGGACACTGAAAAAGCTTTATACAAGTTGTAGATAATGAAGATGATTTTAAAGTCCTCCTTTCCCATCATTTATCATGTCCACTTGGTCCCTAAATCATATTGTGTCAACCACCTATTCATCACTTCTCCATTCCTACTCCTCCTGCCTTAGACCAGACCTCTCATTTCTTATCAACGTTACTAATAGTCTCTTAACATGTCTCTCACTTTGCTTCTACATTTCAAATCTACCTAAACTCCCCAGCCCCACACCCCCAACACACATCTCACATTCTCATTACTTCCAGAATAATTTTCCTAAAATACAAATCTGATGTCATTCCTTTGCTGAAAACCCTTCAAAGATTTTCTATAATTTTCATGCTGTCATTCACAGCCCTTAGTTTAAATCATAAAGCCTTTCCTGATCTCATTCCTGATTATCTCCATAACCTCATCTTCAGCTCTGGCCTCAAATACCTTTTTTTCTAGGAAAACTGAATTACTTAATACACCCTGACAATGCAGAGCTGTGTGCCACCCAGTCTTTGCTCACAATGACTTCTCTGCATGAAAATGCCTTTCGCACTTGTGGTACTCACACTGATACATACATCCTTTAATGTCGAGCTGGTATCACCTACTTTGGAAAGCTGAACTGCCCAATCTATTGTGGATGTCCATCTTTTGTAGTCCATTTAATCAGGGCATCGTATTTTAATCCAAGACGTATCTCTGACAATTCCTACCTTGCCTGTTGATAAAGTTGGGAAATCCATTGAGAAGAGGGAGAATGATTCATTTTATTTTTCCAGTGCTGAGCATAGGCCTGACATTAGTAGGTGCTCAATAAATATTTGTTACATGAATAAATCTAAGAGAGAAAATTTACTGAGGGGAATAAAAATAATAGTACTTTGGCTACACTGATGTACATAATAATCAGTGGCATATGTTTATACTCACTCATAAAATCCAAAATCAAGTACTTCTACATGGCAAAATGCTTTAGAAACAGTTTTTAGGTTAATTTCTGTTACTTATAATTGAAAGAAATAAAATAAATAAAATTGTATTTACATGAAAATATTATGTATTTAATAGTCTAGAATTGGGGTGCCTGTGTGGCTCAGTCAGTTGAGATTCTGACTCCTGATTTCAGCTCAGGTCATGATCCCAGAGTCATGGGATCATGCAGGGATTGAGTCCTGCATGTGTTCCAAGCTCAGCATGGAGCCTGCTTAATATTATCTCTCTCTCCCTCTATCCCTCTTCCCTACTTGTGTTCTTTCTCTCTCTCTCTTGCTCTCAAAAAAAAAAAAAAAAAAAAAAAAAAGTCCAGAATTGCCTTTTCGATTGGTACAATAAGTACAAACTTTAACTGAATAGCAAATAATTTGTAAACAAATTATAACAAAGCACTGTTTTATAAATAATGTCTTCTTAGAAGTAATGCCTTCTAAAGTTAAGTTTTACCAATCACTAGATGTATCTTGTTATCTCCAAGGATACACCCCAAGTTTCCACATGTGGGATGAGAACTAATTAACTGTTAATTGACAATTATGACTCTAATGACAGCAAAATATGAAGAGTCCTTTGAGATTTGCTCAGAGTGTACTGGATAAAATAGCATTCTGCATTGATTCCAAATACCAAAAACAGCGTAAATATTCTTTTTCCTAAAGACAAGGTTTCAAAAATTATGGTATTAGCTTCTAATCCCAAACTAAAAAAAAGTCCCTGAAAAATACAAGGACAATATATTTCCTCAGTTACATTAAAGAAAATTAATGTGTCACAAGTTTAATTTTCAATTACATGAGCTTTAGAGTAAAATAAATTAGGCACCAAGTTATTTTGACATCAAAATCATCCTTGTGTATAAAAATAAGCTTGTCTTCTGATTCCCAAAATATATTTTCATACAGAATCATTTTGTGTTTCACTGTATCATTCCCATTTGTCAACACACTATTCATGGACTATTTTCCTTATATTACATACTCTATTCTCATGGAGGCTTTTTACTACTTTCAGGTTCTCAATAATTAATTCCATATTTCTTTACTAATATCTGTAATTACAGAATACTTCTAACATTTTTGAATAGGCTAATATTCCCAAGATTAACAAAATGAGTGAGGGAAAATCAGAAGTAGGCACCACTGATCAGAGTACTTCCCCTGAATCCCAGTTGTTTTAACCGTCTCTTTATAACAAAGTAAAAAAACAAATGAATAAAGTGCTATCTTAAACAGCAGGCACAAAAATTCTATTAGGGTTGAAACTTTCTTTGTGTGGAAAAAATGCCTTACCATGCTCTAGACAATAATACTTTCACAGAGATGGAGGCCAAGAGTAACAAAGCAATAGTGGAAGTAGAAAAATAAGATGTGCTTTATAGTATGAAAATGGTATTTGGTTTCCTTCTGGCAAAAGAGAAAGAGAACATTTGATAGGATGATGAGAGGAAGAGGAAAGGGGAGTGGGTGAAATGCTACGAAATCGGGGCTAAATAAAATTCCTGAGAGATATATTAATAATTAGGTCAACTGAAGCTCCAATTTAAAGTCATCTGCATTGATGTGATATAACCTACCTCTCAACCTTACTCTCCTAAAATTATCAGCAAAGTTTACTGCTCTTAAGAATAATTGGTTTAACTAGTTGTTTTGTGGATGTTGACAGAAGGTGGGCTTCTCCTGTGAAGTGATGTTTTGCAGAACAACTTCCTCAGAATAAGCAGAAATCCTTCTGGCGGGATAACTTTAAGCACACAACCTTTCCCTACCACATTCCTTTCTGAATTTGCAGAAATCATGGGAGGGAAGGGGATTAGACTTGCCTAGAGCTTGTAGGGGAGGCTAAAACTAATGTGTTTTGCATTTTCTGCTGATATCTGTGCCGCTTTACAAATTTATGAGACATGGTAAATCCTACTATTCTCCCTATTGAAAATAGTATGATTTTGCCTTTCAAAACTGGAATATTTTCCAGTACAACAGTTCAGAATATACAATTAAAGGTGCTACCCAAATAAAACAACCAAAAACAATCAAGAGAAATTCTACATGAAAAATGTTTTCATTTCATTCACTTTCAATCACAAAGTAAAGCATTTTCAGTGTCCAAAGGTAAAGGTTAAAAATACATCTAGGTGGTGACATGTGACATTCGGCATCTGCAAATACCAATAACAGAACCCATTGCGTTAAATAGATAACTCACATATTCATGTTAATAACCTACTTATTGTTCTAACAGGTAAGAAAAGAGTTAAAGTTAGCCAAAGGAAAATTGTCAAAAATAATAATCTCATCAGTGAAAGGTTTTAGAAAACTAGAAAATACAAGCATTAATTTTTTCAACTAACTTTTAAAAATCTGTTAAAAAGAAAGTCACACAGGGCACCTGGATGGTTCAGTTGGTTAAGTGTCTGACTCTTGATTTAGGCTCAGGTCATGATCATGAACTGAGGTGGAGCCCCACGTCAAGTTCTGCACTGACAATGCAGAGCCTGCTTGGGATTCTCTCTCTCTCTCTGTCTCTCTCTCTGTCCCTTTTCCGGGCACACCTTTGCTCTCTCTCTCTCAAAATTAATAAATAGATATTTAAAAAGAGAAAAAGAAAGCCACAGGCCCAAGGTAGAGTCACTTGCCCCAAGGACAGCAAACCAAGACTTGATTGCAGTTTAAACCTCTCCAGGAGTGGAATTTTAAAACCAATCAAGCTGGAATTTTCTGGGCAGTAACAATGAGGTAATCTGTCACACAGATTCTCTCTATTCTCTATAGGAAGGTGAGGAAATCCACTAAGGGAAAGTGATCTTGCCTAAAACAATCCTTTCTTTTCTTGTGCTAATAACATCTTTCCCCCACTCTCCTTGCCATAAAAACCTTCCACTTTTGTACAACTCCCCAAAGCTCCCCTCAGCCTGCACAGGATGTTATGCTGCCCAATTCAAGAATCGCTTAATAAAGCCAATTAGATCTTCAAATTTACTCCGCTGAATTTTATTTTTTTAACAAATCAAACCATTGTCTGGTAGACTTCAAACTTTTTATTCTTCTAATCTTCATGCAGGCCTCTGCACAAACATGCATGGTAAACAGCCATAATGATAAATGTGTTGGCTGATTTTTCAACTATGCCAGTCATATCAATCTTAAAATTCAAGGACAAAATTCTCCCTCACTGAGAAGGTAACACTTACACAATATAACAGCACCTTTGAAACAGATATTCTCATGATCACTGCTAATAAAGTTAGGATAAGTGGTACAGACTGCTAGGAAACAAAGGTTACAGGAAAAAAATACAGTGAAAGAAATGAGATTAGTGACCACAGCAATACAATTGAGAGTTTGGATCTGTCTAGACATGTTCTGTCTAATTTGTATAACTAAGACCAATTTTTTTAAAACCGAAATACAATGAGGACAAGTTACTGTCAGCTTTTTGTTCATGATTGCATATTCTTTGTGTTTGTGCATTTGTTATTCACGTGCCTGTTGTGTCTCATTTTTTTCCTAAAATGAAAACGTTTGCTGATTTTGTAGCTACGAACAGCATAATCTATTTCAACAAAAATGTCCCTATATGTTTCAAATTGAAAGTACACTGCTACAAGTAACATACCAAAGGCTAACTACAACCAAACTAGAAAAAAAAAAAAAAAATGGTGGAATGAGGGAGAATGTACGTTACATTCATTAACATTAGATCCATGCTTCAATTTTTAACATTAAATATGCTTCAATTTTAAAGTGAATGTTATAAAAACATAAATAAAATATATTTCATTCCTTTGTGTATAATGCATTTTTTAAAACCTCAAAATTCCATTTTCTTAAAACCATTTTTAAATCATTCATCTAGTCATTATTAATTGTGATTTGTTTACAGAACCTTCTGAACGAAGTAAACATTCCCTATAATACATAGGATACCTTGATGTAACAACAGACTGTCATGTAGATATCTTAGATATCCTCTCATAATTAAATTCTGGTGATATAATCTGATTTCTGAAGTACCTAATAATTTTCAAGGATTCAAAAAAAAAAAACCCACTAGTGAAAATTGGGGTCTAAGAGCTATATTTATTAACTTTCCTAATTTTTAATGAACTTATATTAATCACAAAATTCATTCTTATTATACATCCCCATTTAAAAATGTACTTTTTAGTAAAGAGAGTTCATAGTCTATAATCTGCCTAAACTTTGTGATATAAAAAAAAAAATCAAAGATACTTTCTCAGCTGTCTCAGTCTAAGTTTCAAGCAGTGGCTGGCAGATATAGTAGTTATTTAATTTTAAAGACATTCATATTTTTAAAAGCTACCTGTAGTGCTATTTCTAGGAATGGCAAGCATGATACACTGATAGATTCCACAGCTGTTAAAATGCAATTGACAATATAAAATGTAAATTATGGTCTAAACTGGTGAAGAGAGGAATCAATTAGTACTTAATCTATTTGAAGTTCTTTCTAAAAGTCCCTAAGAATGAAAGACACCTTCCTCCTGTTGCTCATTTAATATTGGCATTTCTATGTGGCAGATGGTGACCTTATCCCTGTGCTTCAGTTAAAAAGATTTTTATTAAGGCTAAATAAGTGTGAACAGTGCTAATTTCTTGCAGCAGGCAGATGCAAATAAACCTCTAGAATGAGTGTAAGTGCCCTGCCTCACCATATGGTTAAGGTCCACAGCCTGCCAATAGAATGGACTGAAAAGTAGCCAACATGTTTGAATTCTGCCCCAAGCCCCATGTTTCATCATTAACCACCCAATCAAAGAACAGCTACAGAAGAAAGGAGATTATAATGAGTGAGAAACATAATCTGTTGAATTTTTTGGTGGGCTAAGCTATGAAAAAAGGCTGGTTATGAGTAAATTCTGAAATATGAAACATTTGCCTTATATTCCCCCTCACTATACTTGTGATACTCTTGCCACTTTTCTCCCTAATACAGACCTACTATCCCCTTCTATCAACCCAGAGCCCAAAGATGACTGATACTTAATCATTGCTCTGGGCATACCACCCTAAACAGTTCCTTTCAGTGTATGTTCCTAGCTCTTAAGGTGTGTCTCAAGATTAAAAACTGTATGCAACGCCCTCAGAGAACATATAATTTCACAGACTCCTGGTCTTAACTTATTTTATAAAGTTTCTTATACATACACAAACAGAAACTAGGTAGAATCCTTGTCACTTTAGTCCACAGGGAGTTTAAAAATTTACAAAATAACACTTAAAAACCTTTTCAACAAATACATTTGAGCTAACTACAGTTTGAAGTTCTGCTGTGATAAATTGCTTGATATTTGATTGTGAGGCAACTTCTTCTAGGTTGGCTCTCTTACTGTACCTTGCATGATTATCTAAGATCCTGCCATTTTGTCTTCCTATAACTACTGAAAAACTTATTCTTGGGGGCGCCTGGGTGGCGCAGTCGGTTAAGCGTCCGACTTCAGCCAGGACACGATCTCGCGGTCCGGGAGTTCGAGCCCCGCGTCAGACTCTGGGCTGATGGCTCAGAGCCTGGAGCCTGTTTCCGATTCTGTGTCTCCCTCTCTCTCTGCCCCTCCCCCGCTCATGCTCTGTCTCTCTCTGTCCCAAAAATAAATAAACGTTGAAAGAAAAAAAACAAACAAACAAAAAAAAAAACTTATTCTTGGATCCTTGGCTTGACATCGCTTCATTTGAATATGATGTGAATGAGATAGTATATGTTTAACATCTGGTCATCTCAGTAGTAACCACATAAGGCAGAATGATTTTTTTATATAGATCATTAACATGAACATTAAAAAATGAAACATTCTCATGAGGAACTCGAGGAGTATGTAAGAGTCACTGCTCTAAAATTCCACCTTTACTTTCCCCTACCAAAAGTAGAATTACTACATAGGTAAGATTCAGTGAATTCTTTATATTCTAAGCTCTTTATATGTCTTATCTGTGATTCCTGCAACAATCCTAAAAGATAGATATCATACTCATTCACATTTTATGAATTAAAAAATGAAGATCATACAATCAAGATACAAACCGAATCTTAATGGACTCCAGGGCCTTTTCTCTTAATTACAGTATACACTATCCACCAACTTGTTTCAGCTAGTTGTCTAGTTGTAAAGTTCTTAACAGTTAACGACCCTTAAAGAGTTGACTACCTTTCCTGAGAATATTTGCATTTTCCACTTCTTATCCCGCCAAAATGAATAAAAATAAAAGTAAAAATAACAGAAAATTGATGCAAAGAGGAACAGATAATTCTGTAACTGTGGGATATTTCAAATAGAAGATGGATGAAGACAAAATAACTATATCAATTGCTATTTATTATCTAATAGTTTAATCTCAACTAGAGGACCCATATGGCTGAATCCATTAACAGTTATGTTCTAAATTAATTGTACTGTGTTTTCTGGGGGTTAGTTGTATATTTTCGTGAATGAAAGAAAAAAGATGGCATAACCCTCTTAATATTTGTCAATGTCCTATAACAAAGAAAATTAAAATGTTTCATCTTATGACATGCTTGTATCCATTTTGTCCTTCCACAAAATTTTCTAGATGAAGCAGATCAAATGTGGCATTTTCCTCACTCTTTTCTATATATTTCCCTCTGCAACTAAAACTATCTATCTTTCATTTGCTCCTGTAACAATCAAGTACTCTTCTACTCTTAATCTGTTCAGATTATAAAATTTTAGTCTATTTGTATAGATACTAATGATTTTCATTCCCTTGTTTTTCGTATGTTCTTCTCATCCACATAAATATTACTTTTTTTTAATTTAAATTCCAAAGCTATATAAATTTTATCTCATTAAGGTAATTTATATCCAGCAAAAAGTGCCATATATCAACAGAAGATTATTGAATACTTTATGCAACTCTTTGCTTTCTTTTGCTTATGGGAAAAGTGAAGAATTGTAGTATACCCTAAACTCTTCAAAAAAAATGCAACACAAAATCTAATGGAAACAAAATAACCAACCAAAAACAAAAAGAAAAATCATCATTAAAGAGAAAAACATTAAAGTGATAAAATAGCTATTTACAATTTGTATTTAAAAAAAAAATTTTAGGGGCGCTGGGTGGCTCAGTCGGTTAAATGTCCAACTTCAGCTCAGGTCATGGTCTCATGGATCCTCAGTTCGAGCCCTGCATTGGGCTCTGTGCTGACAGCTCAGAGCCTGGAGCCTGCTTCAGATTCTGTGTCTCCCCCTCTCACTGCCCCTTCCCCACTTGTTCTCTCTCTATCTCTTTCTCTCTCTCTCTTTCTCAAAAATAAATAAAAACATTTAAAAAATTTTTAACATGTTTATTTTTGAGAGAGAGAGACACAGAGAGAGAGACAGAGAGCCAGCAGGGGTGAGGCAGAGAGAGAGACACACACACAGAATCTGAAGCAGGCTCCAGGCTCTGAGCTATCAGCACAGATCCCAATGCAGGGCTTGAACCCACAAACAGTGAACTTGTGACCTGAGCCAAAATCAGACACTTAACCAACTGAGCCACCCAGGCGCCCCTACAATTCATGCATTTTTAACATCTGATCCAACTTTTAAACTGATTAAAGTTTAAAGTCTGCTATATAATGTTTATCTTAGCCAAAATAATCACTTTTAACTATATTTTCTATAACACATTTCACATGTAATTTTCATATATCACTTTGATGGACTCTGAGAAATACAGTATTTGTGATGTTAAAAAAAAAATTCAGTTATGCATTTGACCACTAAGTTGACTTTTCTAAATTTATTAGACACAGAGGATGACAGAATTCTAGTCAGTGAAGGGAAGCATCAGATCTCTAGGGCACAATACACGTTTCCTAAATGTGTGTCAGTTTCTAACACATATTAGCCTTTAGATGTGTTATCAGTCATCAGAGAGAGTCAGGCAAAGCAGATAAGAATTTCTTTCAAGAATTCTTTTTCTAAGGCCTCAAGGGAAGTCTCCTATAATTGATCAACACAAGTGTTACACCTTCTGGTTATCGAGGAAGCACAAATGATCCATGTAATGAAGCATTCAAGTGTTTGCTTGCATGGGACTACTGGAAGAAGAAAAATCTGTCTGCTATAAGAGCAGAAATCACTGATGTAAGATTTACATTTTAGATTTCCTAAAAATTTGTAATTGTAGATCTTGTGATAGAGTATTACATGAGCTTTCTTTCCTTCTTTTTTTTTTAATTTTAGGTTTCTTTCAACTAATGTCTATCATATATAATCAAATACTTACGTTACCTATAAAATTATCTAATATCCAATGTGCACAGTGCAATTTGGGTAAGGGAAGAACAAAGTGAAGAAAATATGTCACTCTTCTATTTTTCTCCTGTGGCATCTTAATTTATTTCACTGACTTAGATATAACAGTGATACGTGTAACAGCTTAAGAAGAATATGAAATAGAGGGTAAGGGTCTCTAGAATACGATTATCATAGAAATAAGATTTCTTAGAGGCATAATGCTTTATAATATATTATTAGAAAAGTACACAGCAAAAATACAAAGCACAATATTTAAGTCTGAACTTCTCATAATAAGGCAAACATTTTAATTGACCAAATAAATCTTCAGGACATTTATTATATTAAAAATAAATAAGACTGACATTAGATTAAGAAATAATGCTAAAGGTTTTCCCATATTCTGGCTTTCTTGGCCCTCTTTAAATAAGCATAACATGTAATACTTTGTGTGACTTCAGAAATAATTCCCTTGCCATTTTAAACCTTCAATCCAAATGATTAGGACATTTCCTTTCTAAAGGTAAATAAATCTTAAAGTCTTAATCTCAAGCTTTTTTATTTGATTAGATTATTTTAAGTGACCAGACCAATAGTAACATTTGATTTAGTTTCAAATGACCGAAGCTCTTCTAGAGAGTTCTGCTGCTTCTTCATTACCCCCTCACCCAAACCCACTGTCCACCACTTCTCTGAAAGCACCCACACAGGATTCATTAGTAGGACAATGCGGGAGAGAGGAGGCATTAAGATAAAAAGAACTGGGCAACAAGGCTTGTTTGCATTTTTGAGTTAACAGGGAGAGTATGTCCTGTTCAATATCCCTACACAATTTTATATGAGTTTAATTTGTGATATGTAAAACAAGGCAAAAGGAGAGAAACTAACATCTGCTACTCACTTTTTTGTGTTTTCCATTTAGTGATCAATCATCATATCTACTCCTCAAAGCTATGAACATAAGTGTTTTACTTTATGACAAAGCAGATAAATAAAATGTGCTACAAACCTAAGGGCATCCAGTATGTTGAAAATATGGGCAAAACCAGACCCATGACTAGTAATATAACCAATTGATTTAGTTATTATTTGATTCTGGAACAAAAATACAAAGTATCTCAAATAAAGGTGGGATCAGAACTAGTCAATGAAAATTTTTAGTTCAGCCCCAATTCCTATTGTGTCTGCTGGAATAAAGTATTTGTTCTCTAATAGATAGTGTCAGACCAAGTAAAGCACAAATCACTAGCACTGTAAATTGAGTTCAACTAAATTTTTTAGATGACTGCTATCTATGTTGCTCAATGACAAATAATGACATTCTAATTGTTCACAAAATCTGTGTTGTGTATGAAGAAACATACAAAGAAAAACTGGGTGCCACCAGTCCTAACAGCCTTAAAATTCCCAATAGCAGCAATGAGTAAATGAAATCTCAAAGTTGAAATAAATTATTTAATCTTCTTTCCTAAAGTAGTATATCAGATTTTGAATTAAACATAAGGGGTTTTAAACAAAAACAAAACCAAAAAGTCCATTTTATTTTCTTCCTGCAACTTAAAAAAAGAAAAAAAAAAGGCATTCTCTTATTCCTACCAAAGGGCTAAAGTTTCAGACATAAAAGAAAGAAATGTATATAAAAAAAAATCATACAGAAATGAGAGAATTTCCTTGAAATGGGTTGAATACACACGGCAAGATATGATCAATTAGAAACCAACTCAATTTTAGTTATTAAACCTCTTTTTCTTCCCTGCTCACATCTATTCTAAAGTTTCTGTTAAACTAAAAAATTGAAAATGAATACGGTTTGTTGCTTTCCAATTCTGAATATATAACATTTCTCTCATTTTGAAATGAACATCATTCTTTAAAATTAGCAATCAAAGAACTTTGAAAGCGGACAGTGCAACAAACTGCATAATGATTTTAAATCACTAGAAGGAAGAGCTGCCAATCAGCTAATTGTAATTATGTATTGTGCCTGCTCAAAAAGAACCTGAAATGGAAATTGTTTCTTATTCACATACTTAAAATAAATTTCAGTCTGCACAAACTTCATGAATTTTGAATAGTCTTTAGGCTGTACATTTTATCTGTCAAGCCATAAGAGGCTTTCTTGATTTTAAAAGTAGAAAAAAAAAAAAAAACAGCACTTTTATATTTCTCTAAATATGCTGTAATGTATTTATTTTAAATGCATATATTCAGTTTGGGAAATCTATGACTGTCCCTTAGGACTGTACATTGAATATTGAAGTCAAAATAAACAACCTTCAATATTCTGAAAAATACCAAAACAAAAGGTAATCTTCAGTATCACTGGCTCTAAACAGCATTATATCTCTATAGAGAAAATAAATTCAAACAAAAAATAAGGCACAAAGGAAAAGATCCTTTGAAAAGGCAATCTTTTCGGTGCCAAAATTTCCAAAAGGTAAGCTATCTTTAAAGAGAAGCTTTACAAGCAATCCAGATATCTTCAATCACAAATATACCACTTAACAAAAAGAAAACAATTTGTGAAGACACGTTTTTTAGAAATATTGTTCTATGTCAAACAAATGCTGTAACTAAATAATTCATGATAAATTACAATAAAAATGTTTAATACAAATCCAACATCCAAGTATCTTCAGAGAACTATATTTCAAATGTGGCATAATAGGAAAACATTCTTTATTGAAGAAAATTTCTTTATAGACACCATAACTGAGAACATACAATTATTTCATCTTCAATGCTGAAAAGACCAGCCTCTTTTCTATTTATGGAATATATATATTATACATATATGTAATACAAACCAAACTTGCATTATTCATGAAAAAGAAGCACACTGGGGCACCTGTGTGGCTCAGTCGGTTGAGCGTCCGACTTAAGCGTCCAGCTTCGGCACAGATCATGATCTCACTGTCTGTGAGTTCGAGCCCTGCACTGGGCTCTGTGCTGACAGCTCAGAGCCTGGAGAGTCTGTGTCTCCCTCTCTCTCTGCCCCTCCCCCACTCATGCTCGCTCTCGCTCTCTCTCTGTCAAAAATAAACATTAAAAATTTAAAAAAAAAAAAAAGAAGCACGCTAAGGGAAAATAACGTCTTGCAACACCAACTTGCAGACACGCTTATGCTTTGGTTACATATGTATGCTTAAAGGTTTAATGATCTCTAAGCCATCCAGTTAATGGATTAGGATAAATAATTTTTTATTGTAAACTATTTTATTTCATTAAAAAAGGAAACTAAATACTTAAATGAAATACATCACATTTACCAAATAAAATAAATAAGACTAAAACACCAACATCAACCTTAATTTTAAAAAGAAATAGATCTTGTACAAAAAGTTAAAGCATCCCAGTTTCATGTTTACTACTATTTATAATGTTTAGTCATTTTATGACTGGTGTTTAGCTGCAAGATATGTCTATTACTTTGTCTCTAAATTGTTATATCACAGTGATCAAAATGATTAAGTCAAAATACCTAAAGTTTACTTTAACAGGATCATGTAAAAGTTACAGATACCAAATCACCATGGAATATCAGATTACTAGGGACATAGTAAAATTAGGTGACAGTTGGCAAACAGTGAGCAAACACATTAAGTTATTGACTCAACAGCATTTTCTAAATAATTAGGATTAGAATTAGGCATAACACAAGAGATAATCCACCAAAGTATTATACAAAAGACTCCCAAATATTAAAGTCCGAAGAAGGTAAGGGATGTCCAAAGTCATAACAATGCAGTTACACAGAAGAGGCTAGATCTGAACTCAGGTTTTTCAGACCTCAAGTCCAGAAATCTTCCCAATGTACATGCAAATAGAAAATGCTAATTTTACATTAAGAGAAGAAAGTGAAAATATGGGACTGATGCAACCATAGTTATTACATTGCATAATAACACAAAATGAATACATCAAAAGGTAGCATGTATATTTGAGTTACTGTATTCACCTTAATAATTTCTCCCCAAATGTGTACTGGTGTTTCTACAACCATGGTTGTACTGTAGATCATGCAATCTGCTAAATGTTTTCACAATATCTAATGGACAAAAGATGCAGAATATTGGCTATTGCATTGTCAAATGTTAGCTAAGAATCCGTTAGGTTGTTCTCTTGCTACTTTCCTTATAGTCTAATACCAAAGTGTAGAAGGATAATAAACAGGGAATTTCCTGTTTCTCAGTAATTGGTAACTAAGCTCACAGACCAAGGACAAAGACTTGCTAAGTCTCTGAAGATAATGACCTTCATGCAGGACTTAAGCCCACCCTTCCAAGATAGACCATCCCTCATCACTTCCCCCACCCTCAGGACATAAAAGGGGATCTGGGAGGAAGAGAGAGGGTTTTCAGAACCAACACAGTGAGAGGGCTTCTGTGGAAAAGGAAAATTCCACTCTCAAAGCTAAGTGCTTATGTATGTATGTGTGAAGGTAGTATAGAATGACATCTAAAAATTGAAGTCTCCTCTAAGAGGAAACTGGCATTTTGCTCCTTATTTAGAGATCTGCTTGGAAAACAAACTTCCTGATTACCCCACACACAAAGTAAAGGAGAAATGGGAAGAGATGGAAGAGCAAAGAGAGAGGGGATACAGCAAAGCAGCTCTCACTACACCAACTGCCATGCAAGAATGTAAGAGTGTCCCTCAGAAAAGAACCACATTTAAGCCATTTTGGGGATACTCTGAGCTCTCACTACACCAACTGCCATGCAAGAATGTAAGAGTGTTCCTCAGAAAAGAACCACATTTAAGCCATTTTGGGGATACTCTGAGAGAGCTATCCACCAGTAAGGAGACCTCAGAAACAAGCTGCCACACTGGCTGAGACTAAGAGAAATGGCAGAAGTCAAGTCAAGCCTCCCTTGTCAAGGACCTGCCCAATGGGAAAGCCCCACAAAGCCTCTGAAGAACGTGCATGTGCCCACACCAGCCACATATTGGGCATCAGCACCGACTAGTGTTAGCCAGAAAATCCCCAACCAACAACACAAAGACCCACAACAGCATTGATGTAAGCGGATTGTGCTCTTCCTTCTGCCCCTTGCTCCTCTGCATCCCGGAGGAGCCAGGTCCTAAAGAAAAGGAAAGAAGAGGTGTCTAGAAGCACACGATATCCCCAACACCTGTGTCACTCCAAGAAATCATGCCCCCCCCACCACCACTTCAGGCATGCAGTTGGAAGATGGCACAGGATAAAATAAAAGTGAAGTACTGGGCACCGGGGTGGCTCAGTAGGTTAAGTATCCAACCTTGGCTCAGGTCATAATCTCACCATTCCTGAGTTTGAGCCCTACATTGGGCTCTCTGCTCTCAGTGCAGATCCCACTTTAGATCCCCTGTCCCCTCTCTCTCTGCCCCTCTCTTGCTTGCACTCTCTAAAAAATAACAAACATTTTTTTTAAAAAAAGTGAAGTATTAAACTGGACTGACTTTTAAGAATTAAAGTGACTAGAAAGTTATGGAATCTCTTCAAAGTATCATTAAAAGATGGGAAGGGAACATTCAAAACAGCATAGCTAAAATATAGATTGGGAAAAAATAAGACAATTTAGGGTTTATACCCCATCATCTACTGAATTCAGAGAGTTATATGAACCTGCCTTTATAAATGTGTAACATGTTGGTGTTTACTTATCAATGATATCAGTTCATCATCAGTAATAACAGAAATTTTATTTGGACAGGCTATTAACCTACACAGGCCTAGTGGGTTAACATTTTCTAGAAGAAAGAGGAAAAGGAATGCTATTTTCTCTTTAAATAATTTCCTTTGGGGCGCCTGGGTGGCGCAGTCGGTTAAGCGTCAGACTTCAGCCAGGTCACGATCTCGCGGTCCCGCGGTCCGTGAGTTCGAGCCCCGCGGCGGGCTCTGGGCTGATGGCTCGGAGCCTGGAGCCTGTTTCCGATTCTGTGTCTCCCTCTCTCTCTGCCCCTCCCCCGTTCATGCTCTGTCTCTCTCTGTCCCAAAAATAAATAAACGTTGGAAAAAAAAATAATTTCCTTTGACTGGAGTTGGCTCATGCATTAAAGACTGAGGAGGAAAGTCGTCCTGTCTTGCATGCTGGTAAGTTTCCCCTTTTTCCATTTGCACCTTGTTTAAAATCTCATAAAAATGATAAATAGCATCCCATGTGTTAAAATAATTTAGGTCACTGATCAAGAAATTTGAAATCATAAGTTATAACAGTCTTGAGCAAACCCCCTTGTTTTCTCTAGAATGAGGTTATAACCATAGAATGTTCAAATGTTCCAGTGGGTAGGTATTAAAGAACACAGTAAACTTCTCACTCACAATGAGATGAATTTCTGAAAAATGACCACCCAAATGACTACTATTTAAATATTTCCAGTGATCGGGTCCCAGTAGCTTCACTAGAACTGAAGTAGTCCTCTGGGCTACTCACTCCTCACCCTATGGGTCTGCACTTAACTGCTGTCCAACAAAGCAAATGTGAGTTATCTATGTTGTGAGGGAGGGGTAGAGAGAAGAGAGAAGGATTGGGCGGGAATACATAGGGTTATTATAACATGACACCTTATAAAAAATGGTGAAGTTTCTTCTCTTTTAATTGGATTTAGAATTCTGTGGTTTATTGGGTTATTATACTTCAAGAAAACCTAAAATTCTACCTGTAAAAGATCTCTACCTGCTCTATTTCCTGGTAAGTTACATAAGGATCCATTAAGGATAGTCATACAGGGGAATGTGTCCCAGTACCTGTTTCCAAAGGGAATTGGTTCTTGCAGCTGTTTCAAAAGCAAACTAAAACTGCAAGAGGAAGCCATCCAACTTTTATAAGTTATTTGTCTAGGACATTTTCAGGTTTTATTTTATTTTTTTTTTAATTTTTTTTTTCAACGTTTATTTATTTTTGGGACAGAGAGAGACAGAGCATGAACGGGGGAGGGACAGAGAGAGAGGGAGACACAGAATCGGAAACAGGCTCCAGGCTCTGAGCCATCAGCCCAGAGCCCGACGCGGGGCTCGAACTCACGGACCGCGAGATCGTGACCTGGCTGAAGTCGGACGCTTAACCGACTGCGCCACCCAGGCGCCCCTTCAGGTTTTATTTTAATTATTGAACTAAAATCTGCCTAGAATTTTCTATTGTAGTTCACGTGGATAACAACTGAAGATTTTGGTTCTTCCCAAAGTGAAAGCACAACTATAAAAAGACATGCAAGTTAACTGAAATTGGAACTTGGGTTTCTATTTGATCTAGTTGCCCAATATAGACAGAAACTCAAACACTAAATGTTTTCATGAGAAGTTAAGCTTTAGTATAGGAATATAAAGTGAAACTGGATCAATGGAAGGAATTTAGGGGAAAAAATGAGAAAGAACTATGAGAGCAGCACGTACTGAATGCTTATATATGAAATACACTTCAGATTACTTTTCACTCTAGGAGGTTTCATATGTGTTATTCAGTCCATAAGCTAAAATGTAGCATGAGGTTTAGATGTTGATGTTTTGCGATACTGCTGAACTTGGATAATACAAAAAGGTGGGAATAGAGTAGACAGGCATTTTGAAATGTTATCACTCAGGGTGCAAAAAGTGTTTCTTTCGGGGCACCGGGTGGCTCAGTCGGTTGAGCATCTGACTCTTGATTTCAGATCAGGTCATGATCTCACAGTTCGTGAGTTCGAGCCTTACATCAGGCTCTGCACTGACAACACAGAGCCTGCTTTGGAATTCTCTCTCTCTTTCTCTGCTCCTCCCTCACTTGTGCTGTCTCTCTCTCAAAATAACAAATAAACTTTAAAAAAAAAAGTGTTTCCTTAGCAGTGTCCTATTAGGGTTTTTTCTCCCTCTTTGTTCTCATCATATCAGGTAAGGGCAATATGGGGTAATGGGAGCTAGAACCCAGGTTTATTCAACTAGTAAAAATAAGAATGAAGACTTTAGCTTGCCCTACTCTGCATTTGCATTATTGTGCATTTCTACCAGGCTACATAGAGGCATTGACACCCTTTGTCTCTGGTCCAAATCTTGAAAGGTTATCTTTTATAAATTCCCTGACTAAGTTAATAAAACACAATCCATAATTGGCCTATCTATGTTACTTTAGCATCTGGCAGTTTTACAGACTTGACTAAAAATATATATTTAAAGCCCACTACTGTATAATTAAATGAAAGTTTGGCTTTATTCAAAAATGCAAATGAATTCTTGGCTTTTCTCTTATACACTTTTCAATTATTTATATGTATTCCCCATTCACAGTAGTTTCTCTCATCCAGAAACAATTCAATTTCAACAAATTTCCAATTAGTTTAAAATTTTACAATAGAAAATGGCTTTAAATTATACAATAAATTCATATTCCAGTTTCTGGAAAAGAGTATAAAATGCATCTTGTAATATGCAACTTGCCAAACCAGAAATGACTGAATAGACATTTTATTTTGTTGTGTCCTCTGATACAATTACTATTTATGTATATTAGCAGGTACTTAAATCTCAGAAGAAAGGAAATTATTTTTACAAGTTATTTAAAAGCTATAAATGAACACCTTTAAATTTCACCCATTCTTAGAAATCTAATCAATGGAGAAGTAAATGTTTCTAATACCATTTTTTAAATAGTCCACAGCAAACATTTCCAGAGTTCCCCTTCATCATCTGCAAGGGTTTCCAACTAAAACTCTTGAAAACACATTAACTTTTTAAAAATACGCCAGAGCTTTTGTAGTTTCCTGAAATAGCTGATGCCTCCTTTGCTCAAAGAAAGGTTGACATTTTAACAGAGTTATTTAAGTCATGGAAAATGGATAAATGAAAAAAGATATATGCTACATGACAAGTTTGAGTACAGAAACAGCTTTTATTTTAAAAATATTAATATTTCAAAGCAAGCAACAAATATGCTTTCACTAACTCAAAATGATTTGATTCACACAGCAACTGACTAATTGTCAAGTAAAAATACAGTACAAGCTGCAGCAAATAACTTCTTATTGAGTAACGGTCATTTTCAGAGCTATTCAACTCATTGAAATGGTGCTAACCATAGTAATACACCAGTATCAGCGGAGTTATAAAAAAGGGTAAATATTGTATATTGTTTTACTTTACATATAAACTAAAATTTTAAAAATGGAACATATTAATGAATATTATCATCAAATCTTATAAATTCAAAAACTAAACTGTGTTTCTCTGAGGTAAATGGAATTAGTTTAATAATGAGTCAGTTCAGATTCAACAAGTGGATGAAGTTTGAAGAGTTTCAAGGTGATGAAATCATGACCCAGAAAGAAATACTCTGACAAATTAAGAACACTGGAATGACAGAAGGAAATATTTTGGAAACAACTGAATAAGTGTGAACCATAACAGCCTACAGTGCCAATGACAACAACATTGACTAGAGGCCAAGATTTAAATAAACCTGTCTTTGATTTATTGTTGTTCTTGTTGTTCTTGTTTTTTAGCTCATTTGGGAAGATGATCTTACCTCATGCTTTTAGACATTGCCGCCCTCTCATCAAAACAGCACTCAACCTCCATAAGACTTGAATTAATCTAATCTCATTCTCCAAATTGAGGATAATTTTCTTTCTGAGAAAGGCTGCTAAATACTTGACCTGACTGGAATCTTAATATATCTGAATTCCTTTGATTTAAATAACACAAGTATCCTGTTTGATATCTGCCAGCTAGAGGAGGGATATTTTTACTACCACAATGGTCTCAGGACCTTTTTCTCAGTGTGGTCCCTGGGCCTCCTGCCTCACAATCATCTGGACAGCTCACCAAAAAATTGAGAGCCCTGGGTTCCACTGCTGACCCACTGGGTCAGACTCTCTAAATCTGCAGTCTAAGAATATGCTTTTATAATAAGTTCTCCAGGAAAAGTCAAGATCCATTGCTGTCAGATGTCCCCTCCTTGGCCATATTGTATTTCAGGACTATTAAAGTGCTACAGGTAATGAAATAGTACAGTAAGAATTTAAGAGTCCTGTTATCAAGACTGGCTTACAAAGAACTATTGATCTAACCTCCATATACTCCAACTCTGCTAAGTATAATCACTTTAAAAGGCTTATGCTGTTCTATCTTGAAGATTCCACCACAAAATCTTCTTATAAGAAGATATAATAAAAATTAGAATAAAATTCAGTGCAATTGTCTTTAACCACAAGCAAGGTTTATACCTGTTCTACTGAGACAGGCTCCTGCCTAAGAGGAACTAAAAAAAAAAAAAAAAGAGTCTGAAATCTTGAATAGCAAGTTCTTTCATTAATAATATTTTCTTCGCTCTGCTTCATGCATCCATCCCTGGGCTGCACATCACTTACAAAACTCTACCATTGCTAGGAACACTGGTCCTCTCTTTAAGCTGACTGGATCTTGTACAGGACATCCCATCTTCCTGTTATTCCACTTTCCACTTTTGTCTTCATTGCCAGTTTCCAAACCCATGCTGATGCTCTGTTCTGTGTGTGCTCCTTTGCCAATCCTATCCACAGCCATTTCACCTAAGTGGGTTCCCAGTTGTACAGAAAATATGCCACAAATCTTACAGTAATATGTAATCAAGTAACATAATAATCAAAATAATCAATATAAGCAAGTAATTTTGAGAGACACTATGTTATATTTTACCTTCTCTTAGAGATATATTATATATAATAGTGCATTGAAGGAGCTGAGAATGCTTCCAGCAAAGTCTATAATGTATTCTAATCCAGTATTTCAAGTGAACCCTCTTTTGGATGAACACAACCATATTCAGCATAGTAGTGCTCCTCAGAATCAACCTTAGTAAATGCTGTTCTCTATACATGTTTAAGTCCCTTTGCCTTGTGCCCATGCCCTGATTCAATCTGTGTGGTAGAGGTTAGAACCCTGGAGTTGTCCCTGAATAGACGCAAAGTTCTGGAGGTTCCTACAAGAAAAGAACCTTCTTATATCATGCGCAATGTAAGTGGTTTTCCCCAAGAAAGAACTGTAGCATTTTAAACCATTCTCCAAAAGACCAGGTAGTATATTCCTAGCTGAAACTGAGTTTTCCAGTTTGACTGAAAGACAACCAATGTAGAACATGAAATACAATTTCTATTTTTCCTACTTCAACTATTTTGTCTGGCACCAAGATAGTCAATGACTCTCTTCGTTAGGAAAACAAAATTATCTTTTACAGCACAAATTTCTTTACAGAAATAGTAGTAACCATTACCATGATAATAAGGCATTTTTTAAATAATATTATAATCAACACATGGTATCCAAAGATATTTAGGAATAGATTATAGTTTTTTTTTTTTTAACTCATACATTTTATGTGGCATCTTACAGACTATGCACACTTTGTCTATAAAATACTGCCTGTAAAATGTCATTATTTTTTTAATGTTTATTTTTGGAGAGAGAGTATGAGCAGGGGAGGGGCAGGGAGAGAGGGAGACACAGAATTCGAAACAGGCTCCAGGCTCTGAGCTGTCCGCACAGAGCCCAATGTGGGGCTCGAACTCACAGATGGCGAGATCATGACCTGAGCGTAAGTTGGAGGCTTAACCGACTGAGTCACCCAGGAGCCCCTGTAAAATGCCATTATTTAAACTATTAGATTATTTTAATACAATATTCTTTGAAATGATGATTTGTCATATTGCTGTACTTCACTGAAATTTCAAACAAAATACTTTGATAGATAATTCATCAAAAAGATATGTCTGAAATGTTTGACTAACTATTAATCTATGGTATTTAAATGGATCAATAAAAAAGGAGATATTTGCTTTCTTGAACACAATAATCTTCAACATTATAAACTCTTACTTTTATGAGAGACTCCCCTTCTTTTTTTCATCTTCATGCTTCATTGGTATTACTGTGGATTTAAAGTTCTCTACAGCTAGTGTTCTACTTTGTCCACCCCAGAGTCTCTGCTGTCCTACCCTCCCTACTCGCCTGCGGCGAACCAAGTAAGCAGCATTAGAGTCATGCTTGCAAAACAAAAACTGCATTCCTACCGTATCTATGAGAGCCTTTTCTTAATGTAATTCAGATGTTCTACAGTTGTTAGTAGACTTCTTCCCTACAAGACCCACTCTGCAGTCATCCAAGCCCATCCTCACCTTTCACTACCCATACCCCCCTCCCGCTAGTTTTGGGAATCCCTGTGGGATGTACACATGGATGATACATCAGTGCTAAATGTTAGCTGTCCCCTTGCTGAGAGCTCAGTCCAATCCCCTTCCCTGTTCTTTTGCATAAAACCTCACTTTTCTCCATTCTGTCTTCACTTGGGCTACACTGACTAACTTCCTCTTTACAAATTCCTTACAAACATTGGCACAGGCCTGACTTTAACTCCCAGAGCACAGATTAAAAACAAACAAACAAAAAACCACAGAGTATGTAATGAGACATTTCTGTAGGCTTTAGGAAATTTTATACCATAAGCAAAGATTAGAACTATACTCTAGAAATAAATGAATGTCCTCAAGATCTACAGGCTGAACCTCTGGCCATCTCTTTACTCCCAGCCTGCCACAATGATGCCTAGATGGCTATCCATTCCCTATGCCCATTCTGTCTCCATTCAAGTCACAGGCCCTTCACCATGGTTTTCTTTTTCTAAACCCTGGCTTCCTAATCAGCCAGAATTCTAGAAAAGACAGTCTTTTTATTTCCTAACAGAAAAGAGTATTTCTGATATGCACCTGTACCTACAATTAACACACACACACACACACACACACACACACACACACACACACTTTTCTTTAAAGCACAAAAAATTTGTTCCTCAAAATCCTGAAGATCTCTTATCTTAGTGGAACATTTTGACTTTACTTTTGCTGAAAGAAAAAGCCCAGTGATAATTTTTTTTCCCCAAAAACAAAGACACATTCTGCCTTCTTGGGTGAATTTAACCTTTTCCTGAGATATAGGAAATACGCTGTCAACTTCAAGACAACAATTTCCCATGATCCCCACCTAATTGGCCATTAATAAAAAGAAAATAAGGAAAGTAAAGAAATCAGGTCCAGTTTCAGATGAAGCATATGTTATATGAGAGAAACATTTATTAAGTGAAGAACACTGGGGTTACTTAGTAGCAATGTATGGTTCTACAATAATTATACATAACTCTTATAAAGTGATAAGCACTAATAATTCTAACTGGAATATATATTAACATACTAATATTTAATATCCTAAAATCAATTACTATTAGTATTTCCACTTCACCTAAGCAAAAAATTAGGCCCAGAAAGGTTACATGATTTCCCCAAGATCACAGAGCAGGTAAGTCAGGACTGAGATTTAAAAGCAGATATCCCTGTGAAGAAATTTTCAGCTATATGTGTCTTAAAATAGCTAAAAATGTCAGAGAATATAATCTGCTGGTTCTTTAGAAAGTATATCAGAAATCAAAAGACTTGGGGTTTTAGAACTTACAAAACTAAGTTTTTACTCAATGCTTTTCATTAGCCCAATTGAACCCAAAGTGATATTCTCCTGGTAATCCCTAATGCTAAATAATATTTGGCAACTGAGAACTATTACGATTATTTTCCTCATATTGTGGTAGGCAGAAAAACTGTCTGCTGAATAAATCCATGTTTTAATCCCCAGAACCCATGAATATGTTATGTTACACTGCAGAAGTGATTAACAGTATGGACTAGATGTACAGATTGTCAGGGATCATCCTGGTGGTCTCATTTTAATCACATGAATCCTTAAAAGTGGAGAATTTTTTCACGGCTGTGTTGGAAAGATACAATGTGAGCACTCCATCAGCCATTATTGGTTTTGAAGATGGAGGAACGGTGTCATGAGACAAGGAATGTGGTAATATCTACAAGCTGGGAACAGTCATCAACCAACAGCCAGCAAATGAGCAGAATATCAGTCCTACAACCACAAGGAACAGAACACTGTCAATAACTACATAAGCAAGAAAAGGATTCTTCCCTAGAGGCTGGAGAAGAAATTCAGCTCTGCTGACATTTTGATTTTACTCCAGTGATACCAACAGCAGACTCCGGCCTACAGAACTATAAAATAATAAATCTGTGTTATTTCAAGCCATAAAGTTTGTGGTAATATGTTATATAAGCAATAGAAAAATAATATAAGTACTCAGAGCCAACATTTACATAAGTTTCCACATGGCCTCATATCCAGGAGTTAGGAACTGGAAAACGAGCTAACTCATCTGCCTTAATTAATCATCCGTATCTCCATACCATATCCTCCTATTATATGTTGGTAATGCCGCACACACTGGGCACACACACTGGTACTAAAAGTGCTGCTGTTAAAAATGGTTATATGTCACCTCTAACTCTTATCATAAAGTGACTAGGTAGGTAACATAAACTTCATTACAAGGGGTCAATTTGTTATAAAGCCGAAATAAAAAAAGACAGACAACTTTTCATCAAAGTAAAAAAATTGACTTGTCGGGAATGTCCTTCTGCTTTCCCTCAGGCTTCTTAAGGGCACACAATTTGATATTAGAGAACCCATGTTTAATTCTTCCAGGTGTCCTTCCAGAGAAAATGAAGAAAGTGCAGAGTGAAAATTGAAGATTTTCTGTATAGAGATAACCCCCTGCTGTTCAAAGATTAAATGCTAATTTCTCCAGGATGGGATTGTAAATAGCCTCTCTGTCTATACAAAATGGGCCAAAGGGTTAATGTGCTGTATTATTACCATATTAAAAAAGTAATCCAAACTGCAAAGGACTATTCCAGTTTATTTGCAACAGTTTCTGTGCATGTTAAAATTGCATGTTGCTACAAATTAGATTTACAGTTACAGTGTTACAATACTAATATAAGTTCATTTTAGGAGCTATTCATCTAGTCAAGAAGAAACAAACTTCAAATTGAGAAGTAACTACTATCCCCCCCTACTCCAACATTAATTACATCAGAATTTTCTACACTGGCTCTTACGTCTATAAAACAGTTACTCTAGAGAAATGCTTTTTCTCCTTTGAACATCTGTCCATGTATAAACAGACTTAAATGTCTCCAAGAAAAGCACAGTGGCACACTTCTTAGAAGACAGAAAGCTGGAGAAGCTAGGAAGGGCTTCACAGAGGAGGTGATACTTCCATTGTGGCTTCACAATCATCACAGCACATCTAGAAAACTGGGAGACAGAGAGATGAGAGTGGCAAAAGTAGGGACAGATTTTGGAGAATATAGTTAAGGATAAGGGCAAGAGGTATGCAATTTCTATGTTACAAAGCAGAATACCCTCTATAGTATAAGAATGTAAAGAGCATGCATGAGGATGTTTTCCTATGGTGAGCTTCTATACTTTTGGTATTTGCTCACTGGCCACCACAAATGGTCCAATAGAGTTGGTCCAATATAGTTGAAAACTATAAATCTAAAATCTCATTCTCATATTCATATATTCATACACATATATATAAGGCATAGTTAAGATCCATTTGTAGGAAGAATCATCACTACCATGTTCAAACAAATTGTGCCTTCTTACAAAAAGTGTTCAGCCTATGTCTATAAAAACACTAACAAAGATTGAGAAAGTTATTTCAGGAAGAGTATATCATGATAAGTTTTCTTAATATGCATGGCAAATGCATTTGTGCTTTCTAAATGGAAGACTAAATGGTTTCTTCCACATCAACAGAAATTGTATTATATGGCTATAACTCTTTCCCCTTTAGACGGATTCTTACATGCTTTAAAATGACAACATTTAAAGGTTCAATTCAATTTAGGTAATCATCAGAAATGTCAGCTGCCTTTCAAGGGACCCTTGGAGTTTGCCAAATTGGGCTAGAAATCATGCATGAATAGTTTTCATTACATGTGAGCTGACAGTTCCTGCTTCTGGTTAAAAAAAAAAAAAAAAATCTTTCAGAGAAGGTGTGCCGAGTGTCTTAGTCCCTACCCAAGAATAACACAAAAGCAAAAGGTGACAGGCCAAGAAGGTTTTATTTTTCCTGTTATTAAGACTCCAAATTTGCAAAAAAGAAAAAGAGAGAGAGAGAACCTTGATGCTTTATACTTTCTGAAAATATTAAAGTAAAAAACTGGGGATCATAATCACAAAAAGAATGCATTTTAATTTTTTAAGCAATATCAGCCATATTCTTTTGGATTCAAATTATTTTCAAATCGATAAATCTTTGGCCTCCTGGAATGATAAGTCCTATGTTTTGAAGTAAGTTTAAAATAGCAATACTCCATGCAGATAAATGAGCCTCTTCGGGAGGAGCTCCACCCGAGAACTGGCAAAAGCACCCACATTTTGCTAAAAAGCAGCTAAAGAGCAGCTAAAGACACAGCTGCAAAGCAGAGGGGGACCAGGTTTCACCAAGTGAATGTCTTTGTGGCAGGCACAGGACACAGAGAAGGTCCTGGTTCTGTCTGATGGAGCTTTGTATCTGAGGTGCTTAGAACTGAGGCTAAATCAGTGCTTGGTGCCGATTACATCAGCGCTTCTCAACCAGTGCACAGGTTGGGGGTGTGTTGCAGCAGGCTGGGTGGCCCAAGCGTGGGCCAAAACCTGTACTACCAACATCTTTGTTTACCACCACTTGGCCATAGATGATCTCATCATTTTCTGTGTGTGCCAAAATGTGAAAATATTGGAAACACTGAATTGAATATATGAATTTCCCCATCAAGGAAGTAAGTAACAAACCTGGAAGAAGGAAGGAAGGAAGGAAGGAAGGAAGGAAGGAAGGAAGGAAGGAAGGAAGGAAGGAAGGAAGAAAGAAGAAGGAAGGAAGGAAGAAAAAGAAAGAAAGGAAGGAGGGAAGGAAAGAAGGAAGGAAGGAAGGAAGGAAGGAAGGAAGGAAGGAAGGAAGGAAGGAAGAAAGAAAGAAAGAAAGAAAGAAAGAAAGAAAGAAAGAAAGAAAGAAAGAAAGAAAAAAAAGGAAGGAAGGAAGGAAGGGAGGAAGGAAGGAACTTCTGTCTATATATGTGCTAAAATTTTTCAGGAAATTTTCTTTAAAACTTGTAGAATACTGAATAAAAATAATTTAATCTGATATAATTGCAATAATAAAACTATCTAATTTAACTGAAATCTATATTTTAACGTTTTGTTGTTGTTGTTGTTGTTTTTAATTTTTTTTTTCAACGTTTATTTATTTTTGGGACAGAGAGAGACAGAGCATGAATGGGGGAGGGGCAGAGAGAGAGGAAGACACAGAATCGGAAACAGGCTCCAGGCTCTGAGCCATCAGCCAGGAGCCTGACGCGGGGCTCGAACTCACGGACCGCGAGATCGTGACCTGGCTGAAGTCGGACGCTTAACCGACTGTGCCACCCAGGCGCCCCTTAACGTTTTTTAAAGTATACACAGTGCATAGAATACTTACTTTCCATAGAAGAGTCTTTAAAAATGATGATTTAAGTGCTTTTGCTTTTTGCCATTCAAAGGTCTAATATGGTTTTCATCACTTAAATAAAGGCACTATAGAAAGATTTAATGATCTTAAATTTTCTGTAAAACATTCTGCTCATGTTGAACACATTTTCTCCTCCCTGTATTGTTCCAATTTTAGTATATGTGCTGCTGAAGTGAGCACTCACTTTTGCTTTTATTCGGAGTAGTAGCCACAGGGTTTTGTGACATCCCAGAAATTGTTGTTTAATCAAGCAGTGAACAATTTCTAATTCTAGGGTAACTGTCTCATGTAGGAAAAAACATACAAAGAAATAACTTTCTGTGAAGCACTAAAACCCTGAATATTAATATAGTTGAAATTTCTAACTTTATAAAAGAGAGAAAAAGAACCCATTAGAGCACTTAGGAAGTAACTATAACTACAACTTGTCTATGTTCAGGGGCCAAAGATTGTGTTTAGGGACTAAAATGGACATTTCTCTCTACAAAGAGAAAGGCAAAATGTTAATTAAGTCAGACTTAGCCATGAAAAAAAAATTTAAATATCCCACAAGAGCAAAAATGTGGGTAGGCTATCTTGGCTAATAAAGTTTATATACATGTGTAAAAACAAGATGAAATCCCAAGAGTGCTAAATACCACATTGCCATACCGTTAACTTATATTTGATGCCATTGTACTGAATTTCCAAAAGCAATTACTCCATTTAATGCACATTAAAGACATCAAGATTTGTTTTTAATCAATAAGTGACCTCAAGAAGTATAAACTGATTAACATATGCTTATGCCTCACCAAGTTTCCCCTATTCTGTTATGATTACTCAGTTTATAATATTGATGCTTTTATTAAAATTATGTACACAATAAAAAACCAGATGTATACTCAGGATTTGCTCAAATTCCTATGCAATGGCTTGATTACTGACAGTTACATAACTGCAGCCAAATCAGCATGTCATTTTTACTCACTCAATACTTAGCTTCACCTAAGTATAAACACATACAAAAAAGACCACAGTGCTCCCCTTAGAATTGTTTAGCAATCATCCCAACAATTCAACTAAACCAAGTGGTACATCTTTTGTCATAGCTTCCTTCATTTAGATGAACTTCACTGGTTTGGTCATCCCCCAAATAATCCAGGAAGAATCATCTAAACTCTGGGTTTGTCCTCTAGCATTGTGTTTGTTTTGGGATTTTTTTTGTGAGGAGTTTTTAAAATTAAAGTACAATTAACATACAGTGTTATATTAGTTTCAGGTACACAATATAATGATTCAACAATTCTATACATTTAGTCAATGCTCTCCCTGATAAGGATATTTTTAATCTCCTTTATCTATTTACCCATTCCCCTACCCACCTCCTTCCTGTCTGACAACCACCAGTTTGTTCTTTATATTTAAGAGTCTGTTTTTTGGTTTGTCTCTTTTTTTCTCTCTGTTAATTTGTTTCTTAATTCCACCTATGAGTGAAATCATATGGTACTTGTCTTTCTCTGTCTGACTTATTTCACTTAGCATTATATCTTCTAGATCTATACATATTGTTGCAATTGACAAGACCTCATTCTTTTTATAGCTGAGTAATATTCCACCATGCGTATATACTACATTTTCTTTATCCATTCATCTATGGATGGACACTTGCATTGCTTTCATATCCTGGCTATTATAAATATTGCTGCAATAAACTTAGGGCTTCATATATCTTTTCAAAATAATGCTTTCATTTTTGGGGGGTAAATATCCAGCAGTGGAATTACTAGATCATATGGTAATTCTATTTTAATTTTTTGAGGAACCTCCATACAGTTTTCCACTGTGTCTGAACCAATTTGCATTTCCAACAACAGTGCACAAGGGTTCCTTTTTCTCCACATCCTTGCCAAAATTTGTTATTTCTTTTCTTTTTGATTCTAGGCTTTCTGAAACATGTGAGATGATACCTCATTGTGGTTTTGATTTGTATTTCCCTGATGATGAGTGATGTTGAACATCTTTTCATGTACCTATTGGCCATTTGTCCTCTTTGGAAAAATATTTTGGTATACTTTCATCTATGAAAGTTATTTTTTATCTGCTTGATTAAAACATCTGAAAAGAAAAGAACTTTTGAGATTTAGATATGCAAACAGCTAAAAATAAGTCTTTTTTTAATTTTTTTTTAACGTTTATTTATTTTTGAGACAGAGAGAGACAGAGCATGAACAGGGGAGGGGCAGAGAGAGAGAGACACAGAATCTGAAACAGGCTCCAGGCTCTGAGCTGTCAGCACAGAGCCCAACGCGGGGCTTGAACTCACGGACCGTAAGATCATGACCTGAGCCGAAGTCGGACGCTTAACTGACCAAGCCACCCAGGCACCCCCAAAATAAAAGTCTTAATAATGCCACAACCCAAGACTTATAAAGAAATATAGTATATAATTTACATTCCTCTTAAATTCTCTTTAAATTTTTTCAAAATTAAGTTTGTATTCACATATGAATACACACATGTGCATACCAAACACTCATCTGGGTTACTTATTATTTTAATTCTTTCAACAAAAACATTTAAGCATTTATTACAGGCCAAATATTGTTCTCTAGATACAGTGTATACAAATAATGTTTATTTCGGGGCGCCTGGGTGGCGCAGTCGGTTAGGCGTCCGACTTCAGCCAGGTCACGATCTCGCGGTCCGTGAGTTCGAGCCCCGCATCAGGCTCTGGGCTGATGGCTCAGAGCCTGGAGCCTGTTTCCGATTCTGTGTCTCCCTCTCTCTCTGCCCCTCCCCCGTTCACGCTCTGTCTCTCTCTGTCCCAAAAATGAATAAACGTTGAAAAAAAAATTAAAAAAATAATAATAATGTTTATTTCATATAATTACTGGTCATTTGACTAAATTTACCTACTCTGCTTTTCAGAATTTGATTTTCGTAACAACTCTAACTAGGGGATCCTGTATCTCTCCTCCCCTAAGTCCCACCACCAAGTAGCTTCCTGAGCAAACAATATTCAGCCTAAGCAAGTTTCAGTATAAATTATTCCAAGGAAAGCATTCTACCTCAAAATGAAAATATACAGTATCTCATTCTGGGTTCTACTAAATCATTTCTAGATTCGAGGCTTTCATAATATCCTTTCATATCAATTCAGGCCACATGCAATCAAAATTTATGATACTAATGAAGTTTTCCTTCACTAAGTTCTCAAAACCTCACATGCTCCTTTCAACATCCCTCTTTTCCTTTTAAAGTTTGCCCCTATTCCTACCTATGTTCAACCATCTAAAGGTATCTAAGACCTTCCAAGATGAGCTCTATAATAGAAGTATCTTGTATCCCAGATCAAGTTCATGAATCAAACATGTAAATTATCTCCTTTTTCAAATAACATAAGAGTCTACTGAGGGCCTGTTCTATGACAGGTCCCACACCAACACCCCTTTGGGACATCTAATCTGATGAACGGCAGCCAACTCATCTCATAAGCTGAACTAATGTGTTAGTGAGTCTTACTGAGATAATGAATTACTTTCACAGTAATATGTTACATGTTAATAAAAGGTTCCTGTAGATAGTGCCTTAATCTGTAGAAATTATTGCAGTAGCTGAAATTTCAGAAACCAGAACAAGCCTATATTTAAAGGTCATTTCAGATCTAGAATGGACTTTCAAGACTCTCTAGTCAAATTCCATTTACAGAAACCCAAAACTGTTACATCACCTCCCTAAAATTTTACATCTGACTCCTAGAAAAACCAACATTTAAGTCTTCTTGTATCCTGGCCTCTTGAGTTTTCACTTCTAATTCAGGGTAAAATATCAGTGGTTTAATTTGATTATATATTGAACAGACTCTGTTCTTATGGAGTTGTAATTCTGATTCTGATGACATCTACCATCAGAAGTACTCTAGTGCAATCAGATCACACACCAATATAAAAAAAAATTACCCAAGGGGCGCCTAGGTGGCTCTGTCAGTTGAGTGTCTGACTTTGGCTCAGGTCATGATCTCATGGCTTGTGGGTTCAGACCTTGCATCGGGCTCTGTGCTGACAGCTCAGAGCCTGGAGCCTGCTTCGGATTCTGTGTCTACCTCTCTCTCTGTGCCTCCCCCACTCTTACTCTGTCTCCATCTCTCTCTCAAAAAATGAATAAACATTATAAAAATTTTTTTAAAAATCACACTAGAAAGTCATAAGTAGCACCATTTTATCACCTACTAAACCTGTAATATATCTAAATGAGGCAACATTAATACAGGTTTACCATGTTTATAGGTTTCCAAATCAAACCATTATCTATCATATTATTTAGGCAGTTGGACCATTATAAGAGAATTTAGGAAAATTATTGAGTCTTCAATTTATAAAAACTCCCCAAAATGTCAAATTCTATTGAAATTACCTTGAGAAGTATAAGTCTAATCTAGGTCTAGTTATTTTATGGCATAGCACCTGTAACACTGCTATGACGATGGAGACTGGCCCATGGTGTGCTACAAGGAGGGAGAGAACAAGTCAGTAGAGAATTGAGGCAGTAAGAAAATAAATAGAAGTGCTCCCCATTCTCTGGAGAAGAATTTTGCTTTCTTCCCAGTCTACTCACAACAAAAGTGCTCCTTTGGATTATGGAATACTCTTTGGAAAAAGGGTGTTCAACATATAAGATACAACAAATTCCTAAAATCATTAGGACCAAACAGAACATTTCTAAAACCATGATCCACCATTTGTTTTTTTCTTCTTTTTTAGTCATTTAAAGCAGCAAAAATAAGCAAATCAACCCACTTTGCCAACTGATTCTGCCCCGTTTTCTTACCCAACCCTGCCACATGCCATTAATCGCCATGGCCCACCATACAACACCTCCCCCAAATAATACTTTTATTCCTGTTATCACTAAATCCAGTAGATAAAATGTGAAACACAAATTGGAAGATAAATTAGAAAGTCTTACGAAATTATTCCAAACAACAGTTAAAAATGTAGAATTATATGAAAAAAAAATAAAGAAATAACACTGTTAAAAGTAATACCTTTGGTGCACATTTAACTGTGCACGCACAGGTATGTGTGAAGGGATTTTAGGATCCTCAGTGCAATTTGAAGCTTTTGTAAGAAAAGAATCCCCACAGTTTAGGTCTATAGAAAAGTCTAAGAGAGTATAACCAAAGCTAAAACAAATCATTTAGTTAGTCAGACATTCTTGAATATGTGGTGAATCCAATAACCTCAATTTGGAGAATTAATGCTTAATATGAAAATATGGATGCCAATTATCACTGGTACCTGCTCTTACTGATGAACTGACTTACATCGTGGGCTGTTCCTTCTTTATTTATTAGCTTTCTGTGGGCTTTATAGCCAGCTTCCCTCATCATTCTTTTTGTGAGAAAGAAGATGTTTCACAAATACAGCTAAATCCTAACCTGGGAGTAGAACCTGGATTTCTAATCATTTGGAACTAATAACAATTTAAAAACAACCACAATACGTTTAACCTAAGAAGTAAAAACAAAACAAAAACCAAATGGTTATAAAGATAGCAACATGGGAAAATGTGTATAATTTAATCTGATGTGAAAAAGCCAGATACAAAATTGCCTACGAAAAAAATTAATGCATAAATATCTGAAAGAAAATTAACTACATTGCTAACAAGTATATTAGAAGTAGTTATAAGTGAAAAGTTTTTCTCGTTTCCAGTTTCCAATTTTTCTGTGATACTGTTGTTTAACTGCTATAATGAAAATATTTATTTAGAAAAGTAGACTAAATTATTAGTATGTTACAAATACCAATTTTTTCTTTGATTTACTTTAAAGTGAACATTCCTTTTTACTCAGAATACAGTCCATATAATACACAGAATGTTTTCATTCTGACTTAGCAAAGTCACCATCTCATTTTAAGAGCAGATAGATTATTCACTCTCTTTCATAAATGGCATACAAGTTCAGAACTTAAAAACAGATTTACTAAAAACATAATTATTTAATTTAAAACATGGAAAATAGTTATGATTAGGCATTGTTGATCTGATTTAGAATCCTCAGTTAGAGCTACTGAATTTTTTTTTTTAATTTTTTTTTTCAACGTTTTTATTTATTTTGGGACAGAGAGAGACAGAGCATGAACGGGGGAGGGGCAGAGAGACAGGGAGACACAGAATCGGAAACAGGCTCCAGGCTCCGTAGAGCTACTGAATTTTAACAAAATATAGATACTGTTATATATAAATGTTCATGGTCAATGTCTGAAAATCGTGAGAACCCTTCAAATTTATACCAATAGGATTTAACTCCTTTTCACAGCAGAGACTAAAGCTGATGCTTCTGTAATCCTCACAAGCTCTGTCCTAGTAAGCCTTATGTCTTACTGGAACAAAAAAACCTACCTGGAACTTCTCTCTAACACTACAACATAGAGAATGGAATTTGTAAAAGCTAATGGTTGGATTGACTGGACCCTACAAAGGTTTTATTGTAGAAATCATTAAAAAAACAAAAAAGCTCAGTTGAGGGCATGTTATACTAAGCAGTACCATGGCCAGACCTCTTGCTGTTACTGGTCACTTTCCTATATTTAAATCTGAATGTTTTAATAGAAGGCATAAAACAGCACCAGTGGCTTGTCTGGAACATCTGCACTGGCTTTGCAGGTTCTTCCCCTGGCCGGAAGGTCCAGCATACTTGGCCACACTCATTGAGGGCTGGAGGTCACACAATAGCAATTCTCCCTGGCATTTCATGAATTTATATTGAATCCTGCAAAATGCTTTAGAAATGCTCCATTACATAAATCACAGACCATTCTGCTGTCATTAGAATCTATGATTATAAATAAATAGCTTTTGTTATTCTGTAACTTAAAAATTCTGAATAGTTTGTCTTGAAAAAGTAAAGGGAACAAACATTGTTTTATACAAAGTGAGATGCTTTAAATCTTCAATTGGTAATGCTACCAATCAAGAAAAGAAAACAGAAGACTAAGGAGGAGGAGAAGGGGCAGAGGAAGGAGGCAGCAATGAAAGAGGGCTGCTTGCTTTAATCTGCAGGAGAAATAGCTCAATTTTGCCTCTTTATATAAAGAATGTGAGTTCAGCTTCTCCTCCTTTGCTTCCTTTATTGTTTCATGTACTGGTTATTTGGTGTTCAACTTTCTTGGTTATTTCCTTTTTTATATATTATGATTTGTTCAAACAGTTGGGAATCCTCAAAGCCTGTCCCTGGGAAGTAAGTTGATATTTTACATAAAATTTAAAATTTGGGCAATTTTAAAGAAACATGCCAATGAAGCAAGAAGAGAACATTAATATAATAAAATTTAATGTATATGTGCTAAAGGGGTGCTTATAAAATCAAAATATAGATATAAAGCACATGGAATGGAAGAGTCTATACATTTACTAACATAACATTCTGGGGAGGGGATATCATTTCCAACAGATAATTCAGAAGAAAAATATTACACTTGCATTGCTCTAGTGACTGGAAAATCACAAACAAATTAGACATTTTGAATGCATCACAACTAATAAGACTGTGGAAACCTTTCCTTATTAAACTAGGTTAACATTATCAATTTAAAGCATATTTCTGACAGTTCAAATACATTTTTTTGGCCATGTAACAGGTTTGCAAATCTTAAATGGTTTCACATTTCTCTAAACCATAATAAGAGCATAACATGAATATTTAAGCAGCTTAGCTTTGATTTAAATATATTTGCTCAGGATATGCTGGCAGCAACCCAAAATGTAGTGTAATACCCTCAAAGCTGGCAATTCCAAACTCATTTAAGAAAGCAGATAATATGGGCTGGCAGCATTAAAGCAAATAAAGTCAATTAATTTTTTTTCTTAATTTGTTTCTTCTAGCTCGAAATTGCCAAGGATGGATAAATCTGAAGATGAATAAAAAAAGAAATTACTGGGAAGGGAACAAAAACAAACAAACAAACAAAAAAGATGAAAAATCCAAAGTTGCTATTTCTTATTCTGATCTTAATAGCAGGTTACAGTTGAATAGTAACATTATCTATTGGAGGTCACTGAAATGTAGAGAAGAAATCCATTTTGAAACTTTAATATGTGGAAAGTCAGCACATCATTTTCACAAGCAATACCCTAAACAGAAAAAAAAATCTTTTTGCACTATCATGTTATAAAAAAACTGCCTTTTTATCATGACCAAAAGATGCAAACATAAAACTGTCATTTTCTTTTATTACCATTAATCATATGGTTTGAGTTTCGATCCCTTGTTAAAGCCGAGACTACTGAGTGGTGAGATATTCCCCCAGACCACAGTCAGACAGTACTCTCAATGTTTTACCACCCCTTTTCAACCCATTTGGTTTACACTGAACTGTAATACCATTTTTTTAAAGATGGGAAAGCAATAAAGGAGCATACTGAAATGGAATCCTAACTTGCTCTCCAATAAAAATACTGTTTGCATTATTTAGTTTTTGCTTGAAGGCACTTCAATTTTTGATGCTTATAACTGACTCAACTTAAGTGTTGAGCAAACATATCTTTCATACTATCATTGCCACCTTTTTAAGGGAAAAAAAATCATACAGTGAGGTGGTTTTAAAGGAATTTGAAAGCAGGGTCTTATTTGATACTCTTAGAGCAATAGTTTTCAAACCTAACTGAAGAACTTAAAAAAAAAAAAAGAAAAAGAAAAAAGAAAACAAAAACCAAACCAAACAGAAAAACCCTCATGCTTGCATTGCAACCCCAGGGCAATTAAATGACAATGTCTTTGGGTAAGACCTCAGGCATTATTAGTTCTTAGAAGTTTCCAGGGAATTCTGATAGTGGCCAGACTTGAGAACCAAGCTCTAGGGGTAAGTTATTCTTAAAATGTTAGTAGGGTTTTCGTTAATTTTTTTTTAAGGGTTGGGGGGGCACCTGGGTGGCTCAGTTGTTGGGCATCTGACTTCAGCTCAGGTCATGATCTCACAGTCTGTGAGTTCGAGCCCCGCATCGGGGTCTGTGCTGACAGCTCAGAGCCTGGAGCCTGCTTCAGATTCTGTGTTTCCCTCTCTCTCTGCCCCTCCCCTGCTCATGCTCTGTCTCTCTGTCTCAAAAATAAATAAACATTAAAAAAAATTTTTTTTTAATGTTAGTAGGGTTTTTACTACTACTAAATGAAGGACTAATCTTTAATTGAATCAGAGCACCATACCATACTGATTATCAATACTATAGCCATGTTTCTTGAAGAAAGTGTTTAACATATGGAGATCCATATGCTTCACTTGCATATCCATATGCTCAGTTTCTATGTATGTTTTTTAAATACCATTTAAGCCTTTGTGTGACTTTCATAAGAAATGTGCCCTCCATATTTTATGAATTGATTAACAGAAGGGTATTTAAATTATTATATTATTATATATTATATTATTATATATTATATTATATTATATTATATAATAATTAAATTATATTATATTACATTATTATATATATTAAATTATTTATAATATTATTTCAAGCTCTAATACATTGAAAACTATTTATTGGGATAAAGTATTGGATACTACTGGGTATTTTTTTACCCTTTAGTAGGTAATAAATATTAAGATTGCCTCCTTAGAAAGGGTGAAATAACAAAACAAGTAATTCAAAACAAAGTTTCTAATATTAACTTAAAAGAGTTATAAAACGTGAATCTACATTTAGAAGTCAAATCCTTTGGCCAGTCACATTAAAAGTATTATTTCATCTGTCTTGAAAAAATAAAATAATAATAATAATAATAATAATAATAATAATAAACTCTGAGCTATAGATAGTACCCACCAGCAGAGTTGAATAATATAATCTCAGAAAAATCAATAATTTGTCTGGGTTCACACCATAATTAAGTTAAAAAATGGGGTGCAAATCTAGATTTTATTCTGTACTTTTTTCCCACCACTCCATACTGTCTCCCAGAAAGGGAGCTTTGTATGGCTAACTTCCATAGGACAACAGAGATAAGTATGTATCTTGAAAGAAATGCCATAATTAATCCAATTCCATTCAACTAATTTATTGACTGCTTAATATAATCAAGGACTGCTGGCACCAATGAAAGTTATGAGAATGAAAACCCAGATACTACCTGACTTCAAAGATACTACCATGGAAGTAATAACTGATGGCAAAATATTATTAAGGACAATAAGAGAGGTATAAACCAAGCAGTACTGCAGCAGTACAGAGAGAAGAGAAATTAATTTCAGCATCAGGAATCGAGGAGGCTACAGGAATGACAACTGAGCTCACAAGGAAGATTAAATAGAACTGTCACAAGACAAGGGATATGAGAAAATTGTGCAGTGATTAATCTGTGAAAGGGGAAAAATAGTTTAGAGACTGGTAAAAAGCAGTGAGATCTGACTGAAGTGTAAGACAGATGAAAAGACGGAGCGGGAAAGGAGCCTCACACTGTATTGAGGTCAAACCCAAAAGACCTGAAATCCACCTTAAAAATTATCAAATAGGATCTACCCTTTTGACTGAGGAAACAGGCCCAGTAATAACTGGCAGGATTATACACAAAAAATAAATCTAATACTTACTTGCCTTTTTTCTGTGTGCTCCACCTATTTATTCCTCGTTCTTTCCTTCCTTTCCTCCTTCCCTCCCTTCCTCTTTCTCTTCCCCTCTTTCCTTCAATATTTTACATTTTTCTTTTTTCTTCCATTTCATTTCTTTATTGTTTGTTTCTTTGGGAGGTATTTTTAACAACACTCTATATTAAGTGAATGCCATAATAAAAAGGTTAAGCTAAATTATGTAATCAATCATTAAAAACAAGGAGTAGTTTCTGCCACACTCATAGGTGTCATTTACTTATTAGCAAAATAAGTGTTTTCTCTCATATACAACACAGCATTAGCCAGTTGGAGTCTGGACCATAAGTCCTGAAGCTGACCCTGAAACTGCCTCTGGCCCAGAATCGCATCCTTGATGTGGTCTTAAGACCCCAAAATCTCTGGCATATTCATTGCTTTCAATCTACCACATTTCTTAAACTCTACAGAATCAATAACAGTAACAAAGAAGGCAATGTTACAATAATATATTACCATATTTTAACAAAGATAATTCCCCAATTTACTATGAATTCATTTAAACGACTCTGATGCTTCTTGTCATTTTTTACTTTCACTCTCTGAATCTATTATTACTAGAGTTACAAAATTTCATGCCATCTGGATACAACTGGTGATTTCCCAGATCTCTCTCTCTCTTTTTTTTTTTTTTTTTTTCATTAGAAGGCCATGATCCATATACTCTTAAAGTTATTAAGTACTTTATCTAAGTTCTGGAATAGTTTTCAATAGATTCAGTAATATTTTGGACTCTAGTAGTCAATGTACTCTACAATAAATTTACAAGGGCAATTTATAAAGAACAAAGAGTGTAAATGTTATACTTTAGGAAGTCATAATGTTCTTTAACTTTATTCAACTTCTCCAAAATTGGAAAATGTTCACATTTTTCGGCTTTTTTCCAAAGTTCTATTTTATGCTATAGTCTCTGTACTTCAAGACAATTACATTCGAAATCTTCTTATCAGATAGTCCTCCTCCTTTATATTTTGAAATATTGAAGGTGTCTGAAATATCCTGAAAGAACTATTTGATTAACAAATATGTCCAAGATATTCTACCACTGACATTACGCATTATAAATTTTCTTTTTTTTAAGTTTTTTTAGTTTGAGAGAGCATGCGCACAAACGTGCCCTTGAGCATGAGTGGGGGAGGGGCAAAGAGAGAGGAAGAGAAAGAATCCCAAGCAGGCTCTGTGCTGTCAGTGCAGAGCCTGACATGGGGTTCAAACTCAGGAATGGGGAGACCATGACCTGAGCCAAAATCAAGAGTTGATGGTGTAACTTACTGAGCCACCTAGAAGCCCTAAGCCTTATAAATTTTCAAACAAAAATACTTTTAGAACCTCTCAGTACAAATAATTTAATTTACAAAGGTACAATTTTTATGGATTAATTATACTTGGCAGAAAATTTATTAGATACCTAAATTTATTCTAAAAATATTAATCAAAACAATTTATCCTAAATCCAAATATAAGTTATAATCAATGTTAATCAGTAACTTAATTCCTAAAATTTGCTCACTTTGGCATTGTTGGTATACTAAACATACATAAAAAAACAAAAATTCAACCACCTAAAGAGTTCAAAATACTGAAATGTAAGATATCATATTGACAAAATATTTGTATATATATGGTAAACCCTTTTTGTACAAGCATTAAAATGAAAATTAAGAAATTTTGAATATTTTATGTATAAATTATATATATAATATGTATATATATACACATACATGTTCAGTACATAATTTTAAAATTCTTATTAAGCACATTTTCACCATATTGTTAGGAAATACATTTGTGCATGACCCAGTGCAAATTCATAACACAGGACTAGACAGATATGTCAGCCCATCCACAATCATAACAGAATTAAAACCCCCTCGTCCTGCTCAAGAAAATTAATCTTCCTTCAATATCAGAATATCTGTATTCCAGACACTCACCAGATTTACCTCTAAACTGATTACTATCCAAGCTTTGTCAAAAGTGCAGCTGTGAGAGCTGACATGTCAAAGGGGCAGGTAAGTCACCTTTTAATTAATAATTAGCATTATATTGTCAGATAATTAATATTGCTCTAACAAAAGCCCAACCACATTGCATTTTAATATAAAGTCCTTAAATTATTAAAGGGAAAGATCTAGAAATAACTGAAAGTGTGCCAAATAAAGACATTGTTAAGGCCACTGTCTATTTTGCTGTTACTATTTCTTATGTACACCCTTTATACATACATACATATAAAAAGATATACCTTCATTATCAGATTATTACATATACTGATAAGTGTTTCATATTGCCCTGGCTTCCAGGACAGCTAGAGCTAAATTAGATTTTGTGTTCATTTCAATTGTCAAGAAATACATTTATAAAAAAAAATGAAAGGCAAAGAGTAATATAAAATAAAGGAAAAAAAATTGTTTTGTTCTCTTGCAAATAAGGAACACACTCATTATCAGTCTGTTGGTTAAATAACTATTCTATTTTTGTTATTACATTTATTTGATTATTAGTAAGATTTAAAATATTATAGTAAATCAATGCCCTTTTTATTTCTTATTAAAAAAATTTACATTTCTTGGTACATGAATTTTAATACTTCATGTCCTTTGTCAACCTTTCCATTAATACTTGAAGATTTTTTATAAACTCACAGGAACTCTACATATAATGAATGGTATTTCATATTTCTTTCAAATATTTTTTCTGCTTGCTTTTTATTTAATAGGCATTAAATATCACATGAACAATTGTTTAATAAGCTTTCTTTTTCCCACTAAATAGATGATGCAACCTTTCTTATATATTAAATTTTTTTCTAAAACTAAGTTTTGAGTTTCTATACAATTACATTGACTTAGCAATAAATTACACATTTAGTTACAAGAACTATGTGAGCATGCATGGTTAAGATACTTGTTCCCTTTAGTTCCTACATATTTTAATGCTGATTTCTATTTCTAAAAAGTTATAAGCCAAATTCATATATAAATATTCTATTAAGACCCAAATACATTTCTTGCTATTATCATTACTATCTCTATCATCAAATTGGTCATTTTTTTGCCAAGAACCTTACAAAGATTTTTTTTTTTTTTTTTTTTTAGTTACTTATAAATTACTCACCATGTGAGAATCTTGGGGTTGTGACTACATTAATGCATGAAACACAAATCATAATCCAGAAAGTTAACAATGAAAACAAACTTAATACTCATAACTCTCTATTTCTATAAACTGATCTACTGTTTCAGTTTTTTTTTCCTTCTTATATCATGTACCTGAGTAAGAACTATAAATTTTAGAACTGCAAAGGACTTTAAACCATTTACTTAAACTACCATTTTTTCTTTTTTTTTTTTAATTTATTTTTTACATTTATTCATTTTTGATAGAGAGAGACAGAGCATAAGTGGGAGAGGGGCAGAGAGAGAAGGAGACACAGAGTCCAAAGCAGGCTCCAGGCCCCGAGCTGTCAGCACAAATCCCAATGCGGGGCTCGAACTCAGAAATGGTTGAGAGATCATGACCTGAACCAAAGTCGGGTGCTTAACAGACTGAGCCACCCAGGTGCCCCTATTTTTCTGATGAGGACTTTGAGACGTCGGGGTGGAAATGGCTGCTGTGGTAGAATAATCTCAGAACCCGACCACTGTTTCTTTAGACTCAGCATTTTCCCTACTCTATTGTACATGAGCCCTTTTAAAATTTAAAGAAAAACAAAACATGATTTCATATATTAAATTTCTAGTGGAATCACTTAAATTAGTAATTCATATATAATTCTTCTAACTACTGATGTACGAATTGTGATTGAAGTCACTAAGATAAAAATCATATATTTCTCAACAAGTAAGTATGAGTCTCTGTATATCGAAAATGATAGTTAGGGGCCCCTGGGTGGCTCCATTGGTTGAACAACTGACTCTTGATTTCAAGTCAGGTTATGATCTCATGGTTGTGAGATCGAGCTCCACATCAGGCTCCACGCTGGGCAGAGACCCTGATTGGGATTCTCTCCCTCCCTCTGCCTTTTCCCCACTCACTCTCTCTCTTAAAAAAAAAAAATGATATTTATTTTTACCATAGTAAAAAAATATTAATGTTTCAGCAACTACTGTGGCATAGATAATATATCAATTTTAGGTTTCTTCAAGTAGACCCTGTCAATGTCATATATATATAGAATGCAATAACCTATATGTATCATCAAAAAGTCAAGATGAATTATATATAAGAAGCATGGACATTATGTCCATTAAGTTAAGCATATTACTCATCTACTGTATTGGATATCATAGTTTATACATAAGTGAAATTTATAAAATACATTGTTCCAGACAAAAAGACACACACACACAGACACATATAAACTACAGATTCTTATTTAAAACAGGGTTGCTGGAGGGAGGTGGGCAAAGAAATGGGTTAAATGAGTAATGGATATAAAGGAAGGCACTTCTTATGATGAGCACTGCTTGTTATATGCAAGTGATGAATCACTAAATTCTACTCCTGAAACTAATATGATACTACATGTTAACTAACTAGAATTTAAATAAAAAATTAAAATAAGAAATAAAACAACAGAGATCTGGAAGAATTACATCTTATATACATGGACTACAACTTTAAAAACTTACATAAGATTTCAAAACTTAAATAAGATTAAAAGAAAACTAAAATGTGAGAAAAAGCGTTGATGCACTCCTCTTCATTTGTCAGTAGTACAGATTAATTTCCATTCTCATCATTGCTTGCTGGGACAAATCTCTCAACTAAGCTACGTGTTTCCACTATTCCTCCTCCACTATCTATCCTCCACACAATGAAGAGTGATGTTTTTAAAACAAATCAGTTTATATAACTCTACTCAAAAGTCTTTCAATGACTTTCCATCTCCCTTAGAACAGTATCGATACTTTTTCTCAATTCTCTATATGGCCTTGTTCCTGACTATTTCTCCCATCTCTTCTATGAATCTCTCCCTTGCTCAATAAATTTTAGTCACATGGGCTTTCCTACAATTCTTGAAACACGCAAGCTCCTTCCAGGTTCAGAAGCTTTGCACTTGTGTCCTGTGGCAGAAATGCTCTTGCCCCTTCTATTCACACAGATCTCTCCCTCATTCATGCAGGTCTCTCTTCCAATGCCATATACTCAGAAAGGCCTACACTGACAACCCTATGTAAGAGAGCCTAACCCACAAGCACTGACCCCACCCAGCTTTTTCCTTCCCTTCTTCCTGCTTCATTTTTCTTGACAGATAGAATTTAACCAAATTTCATGTTGCATTTCAGTGATTTTATTTCTACATTCACCACTAGAATGTAAACTCCATAAGAACAGGGGATCAGAGCATATCTGACTTGTTTCCTACTGTATTTTCAATAACTAGAATTACACATGGCACAGTGTAGATGCTCACCAAGTATTTACTGAATAAATTGTTAGTACTTTGATTTTTACATGCCTATTTTTCTAAGAAACATAATTAAAAATCATTCATTTCTCTAGTCTGAACCTTATAAAATTATCCTTTTGTATGTCAAAATGGCCAAATATTGGTGATTATACATCATTCAGTCTAATATAAATGAATAATAAAAAACTGTTTGGGGTGCCTGAGTGGCTCAGTTGGTTAAGCGTCTGACTTGATTTTGGCTCAGGTCATGATCTCACTGTTGGTACATTTGAGTTCCATGTTAGGCTCTGCACTGACAGTGCAAGGTATACTTGAGATTCTCTATCTTCCCCTCTCTGCTCCTCCCCCCAACCTAAATACATACATACATACATACATAAATACATACAGCAAGCAAGGAAGCAAGCAAGGAAGCAAGCATAACTGGCTAAAAAAAAATTTAGCCTCTTATTTACCTCCGTAAATAAGAAAGTTATATATCTAAGACCCTCAAAGGCTTAAGAAGTTTTACCCAGCTTCAATTGTTAGAAAATGAAACTTTAAAACAATAAATAAAATGTAACATTTGAATGATAACCTTTTTACAATGTAGTTTCCACTTGCCATGGCACCTTGATAATCTATGGCTCTAGTTTACCTTTGCTTATTTGGAGCACTCCTGAGGAACCTGAAAGATTGGACCATATTTTACCCCAGGTATGCTTTCAGGGCCTCCTAATATTACAGAGAGCTTTCTCGTCTTATAGTCCTCGCCAAAGCCCAAGCTATTGAGTCCTATGTTCGCAGGGTTTTTTGTTTTGTTTTTTTAATTAGCGTGTTGTTGCATGTTTTGGGAAAGAGAGGGTATTATGTCTTTTTCCCTTGTCTCGGGATATATCTGAATTCTTGCCCATCTTTCTATGGCTGTCTGTAGAACCCGTTTCTTCTCTTCCCCTTTCCATATCTCAAAATGGCTCATAAATCAGAAAACATCGGCTTTCTTAGAATTACATATATATGAGTAAATACATGTTAGAAATACTGCTTTCACGTACAAACTTTGTTCCCAACCATACGATTATGCCATAGGTACTAAGTATTTATTGAATCAATTATTGATGGGGTTAGATTAGTTCAAATATATTTACCTGAGAAGAAATCAAATTTATCAATTATAGTTCTCCATTGGAAATTTGTATAAAGGGGCACACCTTCCTAGGAGAACACATTTATAAATCTTAGAGGCCCTTTTCAAACAATTTCCCTCCACGTCTACAAAATTCTGATTTTCCCTTGGTTTTCTCCTATGGCAATGAGAAATCACTGCTTCAGGAAGTAAATCTTATAGAAGAAAATGGGTTGGATCACTTAGATGAGGTGAAGAGGAAAAAAGGTAGAGAAACACTGTGGTATATGCATAAAGTCTTTTCCATTCTCAACATGTTGTAGTCAAAAGCAAAGAGAAAAGGTGATTAAAGTGACTATAGTAATGCAGAGGTGGCATTTCCATAAATTCTCTCACAAAAATACTAAGAAAGTCATGTGTTGAAAATGTTTTTAAAATTGTTTTGAGGGGCACTTGGCTGGCTCAATCAGTACAGCATACAACCCTTGACTGGGGTTGTGGGTTCGAGCTCACCATTAAGGGGTAGAGATTACTTCAAAAAACAAATAAATGAGTAAGCAAATAAACAAATTGCTTTGATATTTAATCCAGTCTTCTTCCAAGATTCAGAACTTTGAAGGACAATTTTGAAAATATAGGGTTAGTCTGAATAGTTTTCCTCCCAAAGAGATGGTTTTAAAAATGATCTATCAGGGTTGCCTGGGTGGTTCAGGCAGTTGAACATCCAACTCTTGATCTCAGTTCAGGTTACAATCTCACAGTTTGGGGGATAGAACCCCAAGTTGGGCTCAGTGCTGACAGCATAGAGCCTGCTTCGAATTCTCTCTCTCTCTCTCTCTCTCTCTCTCTCTACCCTCCCTCACTCTCTCTCCCAAAATAAATAAACTTTAAAACAAACATGATCTATTGGGGAGCCTTGGTGACTCAATGGGTTAAGCATCCAACTCTTGATTTGGGCTTAGGTCATGATCTCGCAGTTTTGGGGACTGAGCCCCACAATGGACCCAGTACTGACAGTACAGAGCTTGCTTGGAATTCTCTCTCTCTCTCAAAAATAAGTAAATAAGCTTTTTAAAAAAGGTGATCTATCAATCCGTTTTCCTTTCTCAGGGATTGTTCAGAAATATGTCTTATTACCAAGAGCTTGATTAGCAAATGTGATTAAACTTTTACACAATGACCATCTTATGCAATCAAAAACCATAAAATTAGTGTATAAAAGAAATATATTCCCAAAGAAGAGGTACCAATGTCATGTTAAATCTGCTTATTTAACACTATATGATTTTATTCTATGTAGTAAGGATTTTATTCTTTGTTATGGAGTGTAGCAATGAACTGTATAGATGAAAAGGATGAAAAATCCACAAGAATCCTATGAATAATCCATAAACTCACCTAAACCTTTGCTATCAGGAACAAGCTTCTAAATTAGCAAAATTTATAATTCAATTGCAGTTGGTTCAGCAAACATATTCTGTCCATCTATATACAGAGCATTGCATTAACTATGACCAGAGACACTAGGACCATGGAATCCTGCAGGCAGGATTATCTAAGATAAAGATTCTACTCAGCAAAACCAACAGGAACAAGCTGAGTGCTTACTGGGAAGAGGTCACAAAGAAGAGAATAGTATTTAAGGCTCAACGTCTGGTGAAGGACATCACAGACAGAGATCAAGATGAATGACACAATGGTAAAGCATGAGCTGTGTCCATGGAATGACAATAATGGCCTTATAGATGAGAAATGGTATGTTTATATGTATTACCTCACTAAGTCCTCACAATGTCCCATAATGTAAATAAGGCAAATATTTCAGTCTCATTTTATAAGCAAAGAAGCAAATAGAAATGGTTTCTATGTGTGCCATGACAAGAAAAATCCTGCAAGCCCTGAAATCTGGAGAGGTTTATCACAGCTACATTAGTAAATGAATCAACTAGAGATGGAAAAAGTGGCTACAACCAAACTGCCATAAAATTACAAGAATCTGCTGTAGTTAGCACTCATTTGGTTCCACAGCCCACATCAACTAAATTTTCTGGCTCATTACAAAAGAGAAAACAGACAAAGGAGAATAACTAGGGCTAAAGAAGGATGAAAGGAAATTGGTAGAAGATCAAAGAAACAATGGATTCTAAAGTGGTAGCAAGTAAGCTTTTGAAATGGCTCTCCCTGGAGTACAAGCTGAACATTAGCAGATGAACCAGAATGAATAAGATGTAGAAGGCATATGAGAAGGACAGAAGGACTCGGGGGAGGAGATAAATAAGAAGTTCGTTATGGGGGTGGAGGGGGGGAGCAGAGAATGGGAAACAGGATGGGTAAGATGTAGTGTTCACAGAAAGTATGTTCAGAGTCAGAAATTTTGGAAATGGAATACTTCCAAGTAATGAAAGACACTGTAATCACAATGATAGGTAAATCTCAAACTGGCTGAAACTTAAGACACAAATGATACTAGGTTTCAGGAGGTAGAAACAATGAGAGACACAGTGGTCAAAGGACATCAACATGAGTACTGCCTCCAAATGCAGTGTCAAGAGAAAGCCATTGAGGAAGATCAAACAAAATACTTAAACTGTTAAGGAAGAGGAGATGAAAATAGTGGGGATCAAGAAGTATGCTGAGGGGTGCCTGGATGGCTCAGTGAGTTGAGCGTCTGACTTCAGCTGAGCTTATGATCTCACAGTTTGTGAGTTGGAGCCCCACATCAGGCTCACTGCTGTCAGCCTGTCAGCGCAGAGCTCACTTCAGATCCACTGTCCCCCTATGTCTGCCCACCCCCGCCTTGCGCTCTCCCCCAAATTAAATGAGTATCAAAAAAAAAAAGAAGAAGAAGAAGTATGCTGAGCCTGCCTCTTGGTTCCAAGATTTTCAGGGAATTGATAGAGAGGCAGTCTGCACTGGAAAGGAATCCCAAGGATGTTGTCAAGTTTTGGGTAATATAAGAAAGAGAATGTCTGAGTTCAAGTATGAGGATTAGTTTGTTCAGAACAGAATGACATATGCATGCAGCAAAGTAGAGGCAACTAATAAACAGCAGATAGATGGAAGGGCCCCGAGGGCCTATAAGGCAGAACCAGTAAGGTGTAAGAAGACAGGAGGATATGGTAGTACAACAGAGAAGCCTTCATCCAAGGGGAAAAATGCTCATAGTTCAGTAACCATACAGGGAGTGGTAAGTAGACTAAAAGTAGGTAATAAAGAAGGTTTTAGCAACATCAACCATGTGGGTCAAGATGGTACTTTTATTTTTAATCTAAAAAAAGTACAGATTTTCAATAAGAAAGTAGGATAACAATTCCCAAATTGGCAATTTTTACTTAGTGAGCAAATTGTATGGTTCCATACTGAAATGAAATTAAGGTGAACTTAGCATATACATTGAGAGATTTTGTAAATGTGGACAATTACCACCTTTAAAAGAAAACTGGAATCAAAACTCACCACAGCTAGTACAGTGTTTTCTAATTCGGCACCCTTAATGCATTTTACAAATAGTATTTTAATAATCATATTGTCAAACTGACAAGACTAAGAGATAAAACATTTTGACTACATTGAATCTAATACTTAATATAAACCTAAAACACTTCTAAAAATCATTTAAGTAATAACTATATTTAAAAATATAAGAAATCTCCATCTAGACCTTATCTCAGCCTGTAGGAAGGAAACAAAGTAATTTAAGAATGAATACAATTTCAGACTGAGATACTGCAAACTAGACTTAATACAGTGCGAATGATTTCAGGTAGTAATCATATTTCTAGAGTAATTAATAAAGAAAAAGAGAAAATTATCATCTAGCTTTAGTTTGGACACACATATTAAAAATACCCTACTTTAAGTTTCAGACATAACTTTCACTGGTATGTAATAAGTGATAATTATTTTTAAAGAGATTTTTAAAAACATATTTTCTTTCTCTGTATGACTTATTTCACTTAGCATAACACTCTATGTTTTCACTCTTATGTGGATCCTGAGAAACTTAACAGAAGACCATGGGGGAGGGGAAAGGGGGGGGGGATGTTACAGAGAGGGAAGGAGGCAAACCATAAGAGAATCTTAAAAACTAAGAATAAACTGAGGGTTGATGGGGGTGGGAGGGAGGGGAAAGTGGGTGATGGGCATTGAGGAGGGCACCTGTTGGGATGAGCACTGGGTGTTGTATGGAAACCAATTTGAAAATAAACTTCATATTCAAAAAAACAATGAAATAAAATAAAAATAAAATAAAATAAAATAAAAACGTATTTTCTTGCATCCAAAATTTGCTTGCCCAGTTTAGCTTTATTGTTGTCTCAGAAAATAAGGCTGAACAAAATTGAATTCCCTGATTAAAAACTCAGAAACATGTATCCACTCATTTGTCTTGAGGAATAATCACAATATAGCCACATAATTTATTTTGATATTTAAGGCATTCTGCTTTTTCCATCAATCACTAGATATATTTAGTGCTTTTCTATATGACAGTACTGTTGGCCCCTGAACCATGTGGGTCCACTTATACAAGAATTTTTTTTTCAAAATATATGTACAGTATTATACTTGTATTTTCTCTTCTTTATAGATTTTCTTAACATTTCTTAACATTCTTATTTACAGAAATCTGGGAAAAGTCCAGAAAGGGGATGAAAACTACCATCCTCAGGCCAAATCTGTCCACTTCCTGCCTTTATAAATAAAACTTTATCGAAACTCAGCTGTGCCTATTCATTTATGTATTGGCTAGCTTCATGGTACAAAGGTAGGGTTGAGTACTTACTACAGAAACCATATGTCTTACAAAATTGAAAATATTTACTATCTGGCCCTGTACAGAAAAAGTTTGCCAACCCCAAGTTTGGGTTCAAAGGGATTCTCCATTAATTTGTCTTTCGGGGCGCCTGGGTGGCGCAGTCGGTTAAGCGTCCGACTTCAGCCAGGTCACGATCTCACGGTCCGTGAGTTCGAGCCCCGCGTTGGGCTCTGGGCTGATGGCTCAGAGCCTGGAGCCTGTTTCCGATTCTGTGTCTCCCTCTCTCTCTGCCCCTCCCCCGTTCATGCTCTGTCTCTCTCTGTCCCAAAAATAAATAAACGTTGAAAAAAAAAATTTTTTTAATTTGTCTTTCTATCACTGTTTGTATCTTATACTTCCTTCTAAACCCACCACCAACATAAGAAAACACGTTTCTGCTGTGTCAAGAAATCTGCAGTATATGAGGCAACTATTAAGCATCAGGACACATCCGACCAGAACTCCATGCTATGCTTTCCTGCCAGCTCGCTGACTTTGGAATCTCAGTCAATGTTTCTTTCCTCTTTAAAATTATCACCCACTCTTATCTCTTGAAATTATCCCTCTCCCAAGAATTAAAAGCAAAACAAAAACAAAAAAACTGCTCTGCTCATCCTTTTCTTGCATCTTCCAAGTGTACAAACCCTTTCACTACAAGAAGTTCCCCAAGCCCCTTTCTTGTACTCTGTGGCTCCAGCAACAAAATGAGGCAATAAAAATACCTTAATTCACAAAGATTTTCCCAGACCTTAAAGCCAATCAAGGTACTTACTGGTGATCCATTGTCACAAGCAGGTAAATCACCTTCTGAAGAGGTTAACACCAGGTTCTTGGTAGCATAGGCATCCAATCTAAGTGACCAGACCAAACCAACCAAACAAACAAAACCTATTCTTTCACTGGAAGAACATTTTCAGATCTTCTAAAAAAAAATAGAAAACTGTGACCATTTATTTATTTTTCCTAATCTCTGGTATGGAAATAATAACTGATTCACCAGCATTCTAGGAAGTACAGGCTGTCTGGCATGGGCAATGCCCTCAAAAGCAAGAATCCTGTGGTGACAAGAGAGAGAAACTAGACTACATAGAAAGTATCCCACGGAAAGTGAGGAGGAGTGATATGTGTGGGGATACTGGCTTTTAGAAAGGAATGAGTTTGGAGAGAACGTAAAGGTTATTAAAGCCTGCATGATGAAAGATAGCTACAAGTCCTAAAATCGAGCACTCTCCTCTTTGTGAATCGTGAGTAAAACTGAAGTAAATATATGTATTATATGTACATAAACAAAAGCAAACAAAATAATAGCATTTCTTGTGGAATTTGGCAAACAGGATGAGTCGTTAGGTCTGAGTCTTATGAGGCCTGAGTCCTGAAGGTGCTTGCAGATTAAGAGCAGGAGATAGACAACAAGAGGAAGTAATACACTGTCAAACCAGGAAAGGGGTTTGAGCTACTCTCAGCCCTTAAATGGAAATATGAATAAATGTGTCCATACACCCCAGGACAGAGAGGCGCCCTCAGTTGTGATATGGTCATAAATTTTAATTTCTTTAACTGAAAAGAACTAGGAAATATAGTTGTTGGATAGTCTGTAAGGTTTCAGGTTCTATTACACAGGAAGAAAGATGTACAGCTTTCAGTTGCTCAGTCCAGTTACTTCCAACTGGGCATAATAATCTTCCTTAAATGATTTTCCTTCAAAGTTGACCAGTCTTAGAATTGGCTGATTAACCAGACCGGCAGTGCAAAGCATTTGTCCTAGGGTTCTTGTGGCTCCAAATCATTGGGTTAAAAAAATAGAGATTCAAGTACCTCAGCAGGATTATCTTAATTACTGATTAAGTGAATGCACTGAGCCAAATTACAACTTTGTTCATTTCTACATAAAATCTAGTATTTCCCCCTAGTTTTTGTTGACATCAATTGACCCTTGTTAAATAAGATTTGGTCCGTGCTGTGTCTTATACCTATTTCTGTTGAATTGTCTTCTATCTAATTTTACCTTGATTGTTTCCTAGTGTTTTATTATTTTAATAGATTCTTTTTCAAGAACTTTGCCATGAAAAGGTTATTTTATTTGATATTCCATCACTTTTTCTGCAATTACATATGGGTGATCTCATATGTATTTCTTGAAAATTATTTTTTCCACTGGCATCCACTAACATTTGTTCATTCCATAACATTTTCATAATCTCATTAAGATGGTCATCTGCCAATAGAAAAGTTACTGACCTAATTTCAGTTTTTAATCCCAGATTCTCACTAATTGTCATGAACAAGATTCCCTCAGGAAGAAAAGAGTCTTCTTTTCACAAGGCTCCAAGGCAGAAAGTTGTTTTTCTTTACAAACCATATTGAAGTTCAAGAAACTAGGGGCACCTGGGGGCTCACTCAGTTAAGAGTCTGACTTGGGCCCAGGTCATGATCTTGTGGTTCATGAGTTCAAGCCCCGCGTCAGGCTCTGGGCAGTTGTGCTGACAGCTCAGAGCCTGGAGCCTGCTTCGAATTCTGTGTCTCCCTCCCTCTCTCTCTCTGCCCCTGCCCTGCTCTCTCTCTTTCTCTGTCTTTCTCACATAAATAAACATTTTTTTAAAAATTTTAAAAAGGAAAGAAACTAACTATACCAATGTAACCCAAAATTCTAAACCAAACGTTTACCTTAACATAACCTTACAATAGATAATTACCTATAATACCTATATCTCAGAGACATTTTCCTATTGCTGTTATTTCCATTTTTAAATTAATGTTCAATATACATATTCATACATATATTACTGAATTTCACCAAGGACGTGGACAAAAAAAGGAAAGTTTATTGAAGTCACTAGAGTATAATGGAAAACCCCATATCTTTGATAATCAGAAAATCCTGGGGTCAAATGTCCATTTGTGTGAATTTGGGCAACTTAGTTTTAAAATTCAGTGTCTTCGGGGCGCCTGGGTGGCACAGTCGGTTAAGCGTCCGACTTCAGCCAGGTCACGATCTCGCAGTCCGTGAGTTCGAGCCCCGCGTCAGGCTCTGGGCTGATGGCTCAGAGCCTGGAGCCTGTTTCCGATTCTGTGTCTCCCTCTCTCTCTGCCCCTCCCCCGTTCATGCTCTGTCTCTCTCTGTCCCAAAAATAAATAAATGTTGAAAAAAAAAATTAAAATTCAGTGTCTTCATCTAAAAGATGAGATTTGTTTTAATTTTTTATAGGGTTTTACAGGGATTAAATGCGATAATATATGTGTAATGGAGCCTATGAAGCATTAAGTAGCTACCAAAATTATGCCCTGCTTCTAATGCTAAAAGTCCCAACATGTTTTCTCTGCATACGGTTGTTATTTTGATCCATGAGCATCCAGTGAAACCATCACTGCTTTCTAGAATAACATTAACTGGGCAAGTGACTGGTGGCCAAACTATAGGCAAATATGAATAAGCTTATCTTTGAGATGAATTCCATAGAACAGTGAACAATAGGAATAATCCACATAAACATATATGGACCCATGTGACCTACTTTCAGGAAGTAAGAATGCTCAGAGCACCCAACAAAATGGTAACCGAGCTCCAGCTAAATGCTAGGACCAGCTGAGCAATTGTTTATGATATATATGAACCTATTTTACATCGCAGGGTTAGAAATTCTGAGATAAAATTAGAGCTCAAAGTAAAAGAAACTAAGATGGCCTAAAATACGCCAAGTCTCATTAGGTCTATACATTCATTAACAACTTCAATAGTCATTGCTATTATTGTCATAAAAATCAAAAGAGGTTACAAAAGTACATATTGTCTTGTAAACATGGATGTGTCCTCTGTAGACAATCAAACTTATTCCCAGGGATTCAATTGCCATCTACATGGCATCTACATGGTGATGATTCTTAAAGTCCCCTTATTTGTGACTTTGTTTTAAAGCATACTGTTCTCTATCACTGTACTGAGAAAAACACTAATCACATTTGACATGTCACTTTTAAATGTTACTTTATATATATTTACTGGAAAGTAATGATGTCATACACTTATTAATTACAAATATGAACTCACTGGAAGAATGTGCCAGGGGAACAACAACAACAACAAAAAATGTGGAGCACATGTTTGTTGATGGTGATCTCACATCAATATGCGGCTACATTATTTTGGTCTTTCCAGAGGACTCTGTATTAGAAAGATCTATGTTCCATTCAGGAGTTCCTTACAAACATTTATTTATAAGTGCAATAATGGAGCTATTCACAGGATGCATTATCCTTTGTGATTTTAAATCTCTCAAATAAAACTCATCTAAAGAATTAAAGCAATTAAATTAATGGCCAGTGTCACTTCAGAACAAATTGTTCTGGTCAATCATGTCATTCTGTGAAAAATTAAAACATTTCAGCTGGCTAAGATCAAAACAACAACAAATGAATTCCTTCCCTGAACTAACCAAATCCTAATCAACCTCTAAAGTTCATTTCATGTCCCCCTTCTTCCATGATATCTCCCTAATCACTTACTTCAATCCATGAGGACCACTAACTTAGAATTACAATAAGCCTCAGGGCATGTATAACAAATTTGGCATTTAATCAAAGAACAGCCAGCTAAACCTTCATCTGATGCATAAATGGAGACACAGAAAGACTGTGATCAAACCAAGGTTTTATAGCTGTTTGGTGATAAAATCAGGACTACCGGAGTTTTGGGGATTTCATGCCAAGTTTTGTTTCCACTACATTCTATGTTCTCTGCCCACTACTTTATCTCTTATTTCCTTTGATGTATGTTTTTGCCTCTCACAATGAAAACATAAGATCTTTGAGGGAAGAAGGGTCAAGTGTAGGGGTGAGCTGGGAAGGAGCTCAGGGGTAAGTTTCGGGCATCTTGTTAGCTTCTTTACCTGTATCATTTATTGTACTCATTTCAGTCCTGTAAATATCTCTCCATATTTAACAGATGAGGATCTGAGGTTCAGAGAAATTTTGTTAGTTGCCCAAGGCTACTCAGATGGGAAGTTGGACAGTTTGGCACTTCAGGAAAATGATTAGTATTGTACTGTATGTACTGTAAGGATATCACTGTGCTACTCTTTACTCTCTCAGATGTTAAGAATGTACCCCCATTTATTTAAAACACCCTCTTGTTCCTAAGAAAGCTTCTATAAAATTGCAACTTGTTAAAGGCATAATAGCAAATAACAGGAAAGTGGAGTAGGAAATTTTTAATCACAGTATTTACCACATAGCAACAAAAAATATAAAAAGGGTCTTTGAAATAAATAGAACTAGAGCAATCCTTTCTGTCCTAATTGGCACTGTTTTTGGCAGTTGTGAAGTACATTAGATGCTCATTTCATTATGCTTCTATTATGTAGCTAGACCATTATCAATAAAAGAAAAAAAAAAGTATTTGCTAAGATTTCCATTAAGTAAAAAGGTTTCATGAAGGAATGCAAAGGGACATTTTTGCTAATGCTTTTCCCTTTGTAGAACTGAAAAGTGAAGATTTTTCTGAGTATGTAAATAAGCCAGAAATGTGGTCTGTTGATTCCTTTCTAGCATCAAGTGACAGGAGTTTATGTCTCTCCTTCGGTCCTTGGTAAGTTTGAGGGATTTCTTTGCCAACTATTGGCTGCAATAAGGATATTGTGAGTTTTTTGGTTTTTTTGTTTGTTTGTTTGCTTGTTTGTTTACAAATGCAATATATATGTCTATGTAGGTAGTTAAATCTGAAAGTATTTGAACAATAACATGCAATATATTACACAATTTTAAACTAGATCAAAATCTCTATGTTAAAACCATGATTTGGTACATTTCTAATCTTAATTTAGAAGAAATTCACAATATAATTTTAAATAATTTAGGACTTTTTAAATTTACATTTTGTCATTATTGATTTTACCAAAAACAAAAAGAGCTCCTAATGATAAACAAACAAAAAACTGTAAGATCTTAAGAGTAGTGACTGAATTCTAGGAAAATATTACACATGATGAACCAAGAAGAACTGAAAAATTTGCAGAAAATACCAATTCCCCAAATTACATACTCTTTATCCAGACTAGTACTGTTCCCACATAAAAATCTTGCTCCAGTAAGAGCAGGGGTAACATAAATCATAGGATCTAAATATGGAAGAAACCTAATTATTCACCACACCCCCACTCTATTCAAGCTTTGTCACAGAACATTTTCTCACAAGGCAAATGTTAAATGTCTCAGTACATAGCCTTGCAGCTGAAAAAAAAAAAAAAAAAAAAAAAACAATGTCACTAAGAGTTCAGTACAAAAAAAAAACTGTCATCATCTCAATCAAGCTTTCTGTTTTGTAGAATATTCTGAGATAGTCAAAAAACACTAGAAGACTAAAGTATACATGAACCTACAAAAAGACAGTTTGAATAAAAAAACAACTCATTGTCTGCTTTACTCATAAGACTAACAATTAGCAAAATGGGGCTATATAAATACTTAAATATATACAGCAATACATCAACTTGTTCAAAAGTTTTACTCCTGAAGAATTCTGGGTAGGATCTATTAGCCAAATTTATCTTAAATGCACTAAGCAATGTTGAATTTTAAATCTTAAGTTGAATTTTATTTTTTTTTATTTTATTTTTTTTTTTAATTTTTTTTTTAACGTTTATTTATTTTTGAGACAGAGAGAGACAGAGCATGAACGGGGGAGGGGCAGAGAGAGAGGGAGACACAGAACCGGAAGCAGACTCCAGGCTCTGAGCCATCAGCCCAGAGCCCGATGCGGAGCTCGAACTCACGGACCACAAGATCGTGACCTGAGCTGAAGTTGGCGCTTAACCGACTGAGCCACCCAGGCGCCCCATTAAGTTGAATTTTAAAAACGATAAATAGGGCCTAACTTAAAAAAATTATGTACACATAATAATATATCCACATGAAACAAAAGAAGGGAAGAATGAAGACAGACAAATAAATAAGGAGGTTACTGCAATCATCCTTGTAGAAAAATGAGTACCTAGCTATGAACATAAAGATAACCCAGATCCAGATGAACTGAGAATGAGGAGTCTCCAAGTCTTAGAAAATGTTTAGCCATGAGAGTAAGGAAACAGTCAAAGACAAACCCAAGATTCTGAGTTCAAGTAATGGCATTAGTAGAACAAAAGCACGAATTCTGGGAAGAAGAAAATGAGAGCTGTTTGGGCACACAATTCTTGAGGTATCAAAGGAAATTTCAATGGCATGAAAAGAGGACATGACTACACAGAGATTTAGAAATCACGGGTAAAGGAAATTGCTTGAGCCACTGGTACAGAGGTGATGGCAGAGGGAGAGTGTAGAAAGAGAGGCCTGGAGGTGTTACCAGAAAACTAGGGGGGAAATGGTTATATAAAGAGGAAACTGGAGATGTGACTCATTTAGGGAAGGGGAAGCTAAGCTATAGTTACATCCTGCTTTAAAATGTCTGAAACCCTCATCTGTTGGGGGAAAAAAATCACTTGTCTTCATAATGCAATAGTTCATTGAGGAATTGTCTAAATCTTGGCACAGTTCAAATAGGGTAGACAGAGATTAAGTCCTCAGGTAATGATCTCTGCTCTGAAGAGTAGAAGGTGCCCACATCACACCAAGGTTAGAGTTATCCTACAGCTCACAACAGCTATTGGGAAATGAAGTGTAAGATATCGTTACTGCTGCTGAGTCACACTGTATTAAAAAAGAAGAATAGAAAAGTATACTCATGGTACTGGATGGAAGCACTCAAAAATCTTATCTAGAAACTGTTATATAGTGAAAAAAAATAATGCCAATGAAAAAGGAAAAAAAAACAGTTTAAGAGCTGGACTATATAATCTATTATTTTCTTGGAAAATGCAGGCTTAGTTTGAACAACCTAAATCTCTATGGACACAATTTTCTTTTCTGCTCAGACTCCTCCTCAGGAGCAAAACCAAATTTGCCAAGTACCTGAAGTCCTCACAGGGTAGCGACAAGGAAATACAAAAAAAATATTCTGTATTTCTTACAGTTTTGTTTTCCCTTTGGGGATCATGGTGACCAGTTGGGGAGAGACGAGCCCATGTGTAGTGGTGTCTTGACTAACATGTCTGACAGATCCTCAGGGACAAAGGGCAGCCCTCCATGAGGGATCAGGTATGTGACATATTAGATAACCACTGAAACATTAGGAAAACCTTCTTTACTTATAGGAAGCTCTATCTTGTTCCAGAAAGTGGTAGGAAAAGTGAATATTTTAAATTTCCTTGTCCAGAAGGTGATATTCCAACCATTAAATTAAACTCAATAGACCTATAAAATTTCACCCAAGATTCACAACTTCTCAGGAGGAAAAATATATAAATGATTCTCCTTTTCTTGCTTTTTCCAATAAAAAAAAAGATTCAAATTAGTGAAAAAAAGTCTACATGTCAGCTCTTCTGTTCACTGAATCAGACACCTACAAGGTGCTTTGAAGTTTGAACTAGATGTCTGCTGACATTCAAAATCCCTTCTCTCTCTGAGAGTCTACTCTTTTGAGTATGCCTGAGAAGAGGGAACCTTTCTGGGAATCCATTTCTAGGGAGGTGACCAGGGCCATGTCTCCCCTTAGGCTTGATGATAGAAATTTTCCCTCACAATGATCCCAGGACATGTGTTCCTGGACTCCAGTAGGAGCTCCTGCTGAAAGCCTCTAGAATTCTACTGCCAGTGGTCTCACCTTACCCACAGGAATAATTAGCAAGCATGGAAGCCCACTTTGCACTGTTTGCCTATCAGTGTCTTCAAAAAAGAACCGTGGCCAGATGTTATTGTATATTAAGGATGATCTATAAAGCACACATATACACCTGTATCAGTGGGCTACAGCAAAATTTAGGGCCATCGTGTGACTGTGATGGGCCATGCACTGTTTATTCTAGCACAGTAAAGAGGGACTTCGAATCCCCAGTCACTATTTTAAGATCTATTCCTGGTTTGGAAGACTAATAAAGTGTTCCTTAAGCTACTCTTGGGAGTAATTTGCATATGCAACTGGTAATCATTAATTGGGTGACTGCAAATGTAGGCAACAGGGGATAAATAAATGCAGGCCTTTCTCTTTTAGTCACACTGCTCACCTTTAGGTTCAGAGTAGAAAAGAAGTTCTTATCCCTATGGACCACCTGTTCTGCTGTAGAATTCCAAATATAAAACAGCAGCGTACATAACATGGAGTTAAAACGATAAAAAAAATAAATAAATAATTACTTGAGGTAGGTACCCTTGCAACGAAGAAAAAAATTGAGGCTAAGTTTAGGCACATAAGATAAAATGGGAAGAAGAAACAAAAAGTATAAATCTCTATTCTCAGATATGGTAAACATTTATTACACTCTTACCACATGCAAAACACTGGGCTAAGCCCACTTTTTAAAATATGGGCTTTAAGTATTTTTTTGAATACTTTTTTTAAGTATTCAAGCAAGCAAGCAAGCTATACGCCCATTGTGGGGCTTGAACTCATGGCCTGGAGATCAAGAGTTGCATGCTCCACTGACTGAGCCAGCCAGGCACCCTTAAGCTCATTTTTATATGTTATCTCTTTTAATCGACATAACCATCCCACAAAGTAGTTACTAACATTATTCTCACTTTATACATGAGGAAACTGAGGCTTAAAGAGGTGAAACAATTTGCTCAGGGTCACACAGCTAGAAAAGTAGTGAGCCAGGCCAGTTGTTTTTTAAGTCTTTTCAAATGTTGAGGAAGTTAGTTCATGCAGCCCTGCCACATAAATTGAAGAGAAACAGAGGCAACTTGTACTTCTCAAGTATTTTCTAGATTCCAAGCACTTTACTGGACACTTCACATACCTTTTCTATGTGATCTACATAACAACGCCCAGGGTAGCTATTATTACCTCCAATTTACAGAAAAGATCACTTGAGATTCTGCCAGTCCCAAAGTACTCCATAGCTTCTGTCTTATAGGTCACCTTGTCTTGCTGTGAAAGGCCGACAGCTCTCACCTCAGTGTCTGTGCTGCAAACACTCAACCTCAGAGTCCCCTTAAGCCTGATCACCTTGTGTCCTCCAGACTTCTCTCTCTCTTTCTCCACCTCCTTAAAGTCATGGTCTGGAACAGGGGGAGGGGTTATTCTTCTGTTTCACATCGTCCCCCCACCTCTGGCTCTCTAAAGCCATAATAGTGGAGAAGGTTCTCCCTTCCACACTCTGTTATCTTTTGTTGATTTGCCAAAAGAGAAGAAAAGACATTTAGAAGATCTCTTCTCAGGAAAACAGCTCAATTTGTAAGATTATTATTGTGCTCTCGAATCCTACTCTTGAGTGACAGAAACTGAATACTGTCATGCATGGTCCTTTCTTAACAAATTCTAATCATCATCCTCTCCTATCACCCCAGGCAGATGGATGCCTTCATAGGCTAGGATGAGTTTGTTCCAAAAGCGCAAAAGAGAAGTGCACAATTATTTCTAATTATCACCCTCAATAAACAGGCATCAGTCTCCTTCACTAGACTACTAGAACATGGACCTGAACCTTATTCATCTTTGTAATCCCACCACAACATTAGGTGTTCAATAAATGTTTACAAGTTAGATTGCTACTGAGTGTTATCTGGGTAGGAAATGTCACTTCATCAAATGCTTAAAACTGATTCCACAATACAAATTAGTTTATTAGAATAATTACCTCACAAAAGGTCCAAGGAATTAGAACACTAGAATATAAATCCCAGGAGAATAAGGACCTTGTCTTCTTAATAAGCACCTAGGACAGAGCCAGAGATAGAGCAGGATCCCAGTAAATATTAGTTGAATAAATGACTCATGAAGCGACACTTCCTAGGGGAAGCAGAAGAGAAAAATCTAAAATATGATAAAATATTGGAACAAGGACCTGATATGATTATGGGTGGAGAGCCCTAGAAAAAAACCTTGAGGAAATGAGAAGAAATACGAGGGCTTGGAATGTCTAAGGAAGAACACAACAGGATCTAGTGAGAAGTACAATTACATAGTCACAAGTTCTTAACTGTGCATAAAAGTACTAATTTCTTTAACAGTTGTCCAAAATGGATTATTAGCTTTTCGTATATGGAAAGCAGAAAAGAATGCAGATTCTTGCTTTCCAATAAGGAATTATATTTTATTGGGAAGATTGCACAGGGAACATTTACATGATTCCTGTTATCAATTGTCCACATCTGAGAAAAACTTGTGTGTGACTATACTAAACAGTGGGGTCATGTGCAGGAAGCCTCTTGTCCCTTAACCAAATTCCATGTTGGAATTATTTCTCTATACAAAAAAATACTAAATCAATAGTTGCAAGGTATTCAGGGAAGCTCAGGTAACAAAATGATAACATGTATCCTCATTTTTCAAACAGCCAAACTGATTTGGCTGGTAGATATTCTGCTCTGGTAAATAATAGCAAAAGATAAATTTGTTTAGGTCACACTTTCTCCTCCACATGTACAAGGTAGCACACATACAGGGTTAAAACCCTCCCTTTCGTGTGGAAATCTATTTGTCTTCTCCCTTCTTATAGGCCTGAGACCTTCTTATGGCTCCTGACCAAGAACTTTTCCAGGTTGCCACTGAGAAGAAAGATGTTAATTATCTACTTAGCACTTTCTTTTTAGCTTCTCAGTAGTAACTGCTCTTCATTTCTCTGCCAAGATAATTCTTGGTCTATTATCAGAGCTCTGAGTTCCTTATGCCATCATTCTGACTCACAGCTGTGAATTCCCCTGCTCAAAACATAAGGGAAGAAGGACAATGCATACATAGTCAGCATGGGCACTGTATCTCTCTTTCGTTACATATTAATGAAACATTTAGAAATGACAAGGTTATAATTTCTCCTGGCCCTATGTGAATTCTCTCATATGCAATATTGTCCTCTTAACATGCTACTGACAATATCAAGGTTCTTGTGGTGCTTGAATTAGGTATAACAGATAAATAACTACTTTTTAAGAATTTTGCCTCAAAAGTACCTGTTCACCTGAGTTACTCCCACTAGATGCTGTTGGAAAGACCAATATCACCAAGACTTTTACTGTTCCCAAAAAAACTTACAATGAAATGGCAACACATATACACAGAATAGTATTTTAGACTCAGGCTGAGATGCAAATATAAATATGTTTAATTTTTGGTGAATAAGAAGTCATTTGATTTTTCACAAGGCTTTATCTCAAAATTCCAGTGTAACAAATTCCACTAAGAAACCTAAGAATTTGAGAGGAGAGATCATAATAAACTGAATTAGAATGACAATATGACACAGTAGAAGAGCACAGGGCTGGGAGTTGGAAGACCTGGGTGGGAGCCTAATCCCTACCCCCACCTGCAGACTAAAGCTGGTGAGTGAGTATCCTGACACATTCCTATGGGAGGGAATGAGGGTATTGAATGTAATGATTTTTAGATTACTCTCTGCTTTTAAACTGTATGGTTTTATAGATTCTCATTACATTTGTTTAAAAAAGCAAACAAACACAAGGATTTTCATTCATGTCTGATTCTTTATAAAAGCAGAAGTTTTGGGGCGCCTGGGTGGCGCAGTCGGTTAAGCGTCCGACTTCAGCCAGGTCACGATCTCGCGGTCCGTGAGTTCGAGCTCCGCGTCAGGCTCTGGACTGATGGCTCAGAGCCTGGAGCCTGCTTCCGATTCTGTGTCTCCCTCTCTCTCTGCCCCTCCCCCGTTCATGCTCTGTCTCTCTCTGTCCCAAAAATAAAAATAAACGTTGAAAAAAAAAAAAAATAAAAAATAAAAAAAAGCAGAAGTTTTCAAACTGCTTAATGTTAACAATTTCCTTACATAACTACAAGAAGCCCTTTTGATTTCAATATAGTTTTGCTTGCATCTTATCAAAGTCACCCTGGGCCTTTTAAAAATCAAATAAGAAATAATATAAAGTGATAGTCTCATCCTGCCCACATTTTTTTTTATTTTTTTAATTTTTTTTTAACATTTATTTTATTTTTGGGACAGAGAGAGACAGAGCATGAACAGGGGAGGGGCAGAGAGAAAGGGAGACACAGAATCGGAAGCAGGCTCCAGGCTCTGAGCCATCAGCCCAGAGCCCGACGCGGGGCTCAAACTCATGAACTGCGAGATCGTGACCTGAGCTGAAATCCGACGCTTAACCAACTGAGCCACCCAGGCGCCCCTCCTGCCCACATTTTTAAAAATTATTTCCCAAATGTTAATTTTTTAAGGACAAAAGCTTTAATATTTTCTTTTGTGTTGACAACTGACAAAATGCATTTTCATTTTTGTTCTTCTCCTTTAATGCTGTAAAAATAGCTACCACTGGTGAAATGCATTTCCCTTACTTCAGCATGGAGGGCAACATGAAAAAAATGTATGTTAACAAATCAAAGCTGTACTAAAGAGTTCTCAGGGGATAACTGGCCAACAGAGTTGACAACCAGGCAATCACCAGGCTCAAGAGAACTCTAGATTTTTTGTTTTACTTTTAATGTCAGTGATTAATATTCAGAAATTATCATTTTGAGTTGGTTTGGTTCACAAGAAAGAAAGATCAGTGACATTTTTGTTTATAAATAAGAAAATGTGGACTGAGTATTACTTCCAACAGAAGTATTGATTCCTAATGAGCTAATTTTTTTTAATGTTTATTTATTTTTGAGGGGAAGGGAGAGAATGAATGGGAAAGGGGCAGAAAGAGAGAGAGACAGAGAATCTGAAGCAGGCTCTGTGCTGTCAGTGCAAAGCCCAACGCAGGGCTTGAACCAATGAACCAAGAGATCATGACCTGAGCCAAAGTCAGACGCTCAATCACATGAGCCACACAGGCACCCCACACCTCTTCAATGAGCGAATTAAAGAAAAACCTCACAGTAGGATGTTTTGAGATATAGATGGTTCCATAACTACTTTCTTAGTAGATAACTCTGAGGGTTAAAAATTAGAAAAGATTTAAAACTATTCTTAAATAGAGGCTACATTTTGTCCATGTGATGCATCGGATTATCCTAGAAATTTTACAACAGTTTAGAGACCACCAGTATCTTTCAGCTGTGAATCGTTGGCATTCATTGGATAAATGAATAATGAATAATTGAATAACAGACAACTTGACTGACTGACAAGCTAAAGGCAGAGTAACCAACTAACAAACTGATCAATTAAAGAAATAATTTAATTTTATAAAATATTTCAGATTTTTACTTCCTAAACCCATTAAGGATGGTGTGACAGCTGCTGTCATTTCTGGCAAAGTCCTGGGAATAAAGTAAAAGATTTATACTTGTACACCAACCGTGTATTTGGACTTCAAATTGGACTATGGAGAAAAGCATTCTCAGCCTATTCCTAAATGGTAGATAAGCTTCATTTATACCATATCTGGAAATCTGTATTTTGGGCCTTATGATGCACAACAAAAAATAGAACTTCATCACACAGCCATGCTGAGGGAAGGTGCCAGTGGCCCAGTAGAGAACAAGGATCCTGAGAGACGCCACTTCATCCTAATTGCTGGGGAGCCAGTGAAGAGAAACAGTTGTCCAACATGGTCCATTTGTGATGAACACCACTGAAGAGATCTCTCAGGCCATTCTTGATTTCAGAAATGCACAACATGGGTTTGAAAGAACCAAAACATGGAAATCAAAGATTGGAAACTAGTGAAAAGCACAAGAGCCGATCTCAGCGCTTTCTAGAATTTTGCCAGTTGTGGCATACATCCATTCAGCACATTTAGTTTCCAAAGCTTACTCAGCCAGTGCTTCTAAAGAATTCCACACTAAAGTGAGAACATAGTTTTTATAGCAATGCAGATGAGGTAGTTCCTGGTACATGCAAATAAACCTAATTGTTGCTTCTTTAAAAAAAAAAAAAAAAAAGTTTGCACATACAAAATACTACCAGAATTCAAACCTGGTAATTTGTAATCAGTATGCAAAAGCACTAGTGAGCACAAGTATATTCCTTGGCAGGAAAAAAAATATATATTGAACAGTGTTGGTTCAAAGTTATTCACTCAGCAAATACTGACTGATGAGAGCACCAGGATATGGATGCAGAGATGAAAAGCTCACAGTCTCTGCCTTCAAGCAGGTTTTCTAGCTACTTAATCATACATAATTATATGTGTTCAATGTATAAAATAACTACAAAAGAGGAAGACAAATGTGTAACTTCCCAAATAGAGTTATTTAGAAATGCTACAGGATTTCAGAAAGGTAGAGCAATAAGAATGAAGGTGGCGTTTCATGTAGGTCTTTTCTGAGCTCAATGAACAAGAGGAGGGCAGTCAAGGGGTAGGCACCTGGCCTGGGCTGACATCCAGCTCAAATGCCTCACTTTGCCCTTAACAGTTGTTAATAGACTGACATACTTCCATACCTGGCGGTAACCAACCTCTGCTTCAATTTTCCCCAGAGCCCTCCTGCCATCCCAGCTGCAGGAGACACTCTCACAGGACCTCCTTCAATTGAGCAACCAGAATTTTAATTCATGGCATAGCAAGGCTCCCTAAGACCTTGTTCCAGTTTTTAGTGTTTTTGCTTTATGAAAGTTTAAATATAATATATATCTATCTTATACTAGGCCTCTTCAGAAAAATAAAACCGCTTGTAGTTTGGATTATCTAGCATGAAGGGGACCACACGGAAAGGTTCTTGAAATCTGATTATGTAGGATTTTAAATACCGGATTAAGTAGTTTTGATTTCATCTGGAAAGCAGTATAATGGGGGTTGGAGGGTGAGAGGAAAGAGGGAGGTAATCAGTAAAACTGTGCTTTAGAAAAATTGATCTGGAAGTAGTACACAGAATAGATTACACAGGCATCAAATATAACAGAGGCTACACTCTAGACACTCTGTAGTCCTCGCTACAACCTTGTGCAGTAAGTACCATTATATCATTTGTTTTACAGATCAGAGACAAGGAAAGGCATTAAGAATCTTGCCCAAACTCATACAGTTACTACAGAGCAGAGCTGGGATATTACCCCTGTCCATCTAGTTCCAGAGCCCATCTCCTTAAGCAGAGTATCTCTCACACTATCTCTCAACAGACAAAGCAAAAGATAGTGAAGATGTGAATTAGGAAAGATTACAGTTGACCTTCAAATGATCTAGAGGGTACAGTGCTGACCCTCACACAGTCAAAAATCTATGTATATCTTTTGACTCCCCCAAAACTTTACTAATAGCCTACTGTTGACCAGAAGCCTTACTGATAACATAGTCAATTAACACATATTTTGTATGTTATATGCATAATATACTGTATTCTTACAGTAAAGCAAGCTAGAGAAAAGAAAATGTTATTAAGAAAATCATGGGGCGCCTGGGTGGCTCAGTGGGTTAAGCATCCGACTTCAGCTTAGGTCATGATATCACAGTTTGTGAGTTCAGAGCCCGCGTCGGGCTCTGTGCTGACAGCTCAGAGCCTGGAGCCTGCTTCGGATTCTGTGTCTCCCTCTCTCTCTGCCCCTCCCCTGCTCATGCTCTGTCTCTGTCTCAAAAATAAATAAATAAATAGAAACATTTAAAAAAGAAAATCATGAGGGGGGCACCTGGGTGGCTCAGTCGGTTAAGTGTCTCACTTCAGCTCAGGTCACGATCTCACAGTTTGTGAGTTTGAGCCCCGTGTTGGGCTCTGTGCTGACAGCTCAGAGCCTGGAGCCTGCTTCAGAATCTGTGTCTCCCTCTCTCTCTGCCCACTTGTGCTCTGTCTCTGTCTCTCAAAAAATAAATACACGTAAAGAAAAAATTTTTAAAGAAAATCATGAAGAAAAGAATTACATTTACAGCACTGCATTTTATCTAATTTTTAAAAATCTGTGTAGAAGTGGACCTGCACTGTTCAAACCCATGCTGTTCAAGGGTCAACTTTACTTAAAGACAATGTTTTTAGTGATTTTATTTTTAAGTAATCTCTACACCCAACGTGGGGCCGGAACTCACAAACCCAAGATCAAGAGTCTCATGCTCTATCAACTAAGCCAGCCAGGTGCACCCTTAAAGAAAATATTTTTAAGGATTGCATTTTACATGTGCATAAAGAAGATAAAGAGAAATCAAAAATGTCTCCTTCCAAGTTTGATAGGACAAAAGGTCCATCAGGAAAAAGGAAAGAAAGAAATTCAGATGGAAAACCTAGTTTGGGAATAACAGGTGATGATTTCGGTGTCAGTGAGATTTGCCAGTCAGTGTGGCCTTCAGGTCCTGGACAGGGACTCTAATGCTCAGAAGATAAAATTAAACTCTCTTCTAGAATAATCTGCAAGAAGAGTTAGTAGAAGCCAGGGGAGTGCTGGTCAGACAGAGAGCAGAATGAAAGCTCTGGAAGACACTTTAAGGTCTAAAGGAAGAATTAACAAAGCTTACTTTAAATCTGAATTTGCCAGTGATACATAGGATAGATTACAGGAAAAGTTCACTATTTACAAATATACATGTTTTGCTATCTTTACCATTTTTGTCTTATACTTCATGTTAATGAATGCTTTAAACTAATGGTACAAAGTAAAAAAATTAGCATAAAGTTATACACAGTCAGGGTAAAAATTTGGGAAAAAAGGTACATATTAGAAAAAAAAGCAATGGAATGTGCTGTAATATTATCCAATGGTTTGTGAGGTGTTTCTGTTATTAACAAAATTTATTTTACTATTTCTATCTTACATATTTTATGCAATATGATTACATAAATTATATAATAAGATACATTCATTATAACATAGTTGAAAAAAAATGGAAAAAAAACAGAAATAGAAAAATAGAAACCACCATATACATGTATTTTCCATGGGAGAAACCATCTCCTCATGAATAATCTATATGATCTTTTCTCAGGTTCTAGACATTTTCCACTCCCACAGCTACCCAAATCTGTGCTCCAAATTTGGGGAAACTTCCTATGGGAAGGGACCCAGACTGTTCAATTAGTCAAAGCTTTAATGAGTACTTCATTAAAGATAAATAACGGACCGTATAGTGCTGTCCTTTTTTGAATAGAACCCAATTCCCTATAAATGTCAAGGATAACATGGATTTGTGAGCCACTCTACAAAAATGGGTATAATGACCTGTTTTAAGTCAGGATTTCTTCAACTTGATTTGGAGCCAGCTCATCTCTGTTCCTAAAGGAGCAAATCTCAATTAAATGATAACATAGAGAAAAAGGGTCTCCTTACTTTCCACCTCATGGTCTCTTCATGCTTCAAAAACCCATCTGTTTCCAAATTCCATTTAACCTGCTCTCACTTTCTCCCAATGCCCTCTATCAGATAATCACCTTTCTTTCCTCCTCTATCCTCTGTCAAAATCAGAGGAAAGCAATCAGATTAAGCTAATATGTACTAAACTTTGAATAACAGGGAGCTTTTCCAAGAATATTTTCATTTGCTATTTTTGCTCCTTTTTTTTTTTTCAACTCCACATATAATGACACATATACATAACTTCACATAGATGCATAGGTATTCTCGTGTGTCTTTTTCCTTTTTCCCCCCTTTATCTTTTTTGTTTGATTCTTCCCTTTGGTCTTCCCATTTACATCCACATTTTCCATATATACCCATGCCTCTTCTCTTCCAGGCATCTGTGTCAAACAACCAATAGGTTTTTCTCTTTATTTATATCACTTCATACAGAGCTACACTTACAAACACATGGGCAAAAATACACACACAGTACACTGATGGACATAACATATGCACATACATTTATACAGGGATTTTTTAATACTGTATTACAAAAAAGGGAGAAAAATATTATATATTATACATTACTATATATTATATATTATACAGCATATATATTATTATACAGGTATGTATGTATTTTGGGTTTTGTTCTGTTTTGTTTTTTTAGTTATTGCTTTCCTCATTCAACAATATCTTTTGGAAAGCCCTCTAAGTCATCTGGTGTAGTACTAATTTCTTCCTTTTAATAGTAGTACATTATATGACATCAGTATGTCATAATTTATTCAATGATTTTCCTATAGTGGAAATTTATTCTATTTCCTTTTTTTTTTTTTTTTTTTTGCCACAACAAACAACACTGAAATAAACATCCATTTACTTATATCTTTATACATAGTGCTTTCCCCCTTTTCCCAGTCAGCATTAGATGCTACAACTCTATTCTGGTTCTGTCAGGCTGATGAGTGTGAAGTGATATATCACTTATTTTCAATTTGCCTTTCCCTGATTGCTAGTAAACTGAACATCTTTTCATATGCATAATGGCCAAGTGCCCTGAAAAATAAGGTTTATTTTTCTCCTTTTTTTTAGGGAATAACCTACTAGGGCTTTTTAAAGTATATCTAAGAACAAGTGTAACTGGCCCATCCAATGTGAGTAAAAATGGGATTCCCTGTAGATAGTTGAAATTAAGTCATTCTAGAACAGATAATCAGCTGTGTGCTATGTAGAATCATTGAGGAATTCCCTCATTGCAACCTAAAGTAGCTAAGAGTTTGTTTTGTGCAATTGTGGATTGATAGAGAAAGAAAGGAAGGAAGGCATGAAGATTGAAGTTCATTGGTGGAGTCAGCTGAATAGCCAGCATTGCCTTTGGTCTTTTTATACTTCAGCATGTGCTACAATGCACAGGCCCATCTGCTCTCTGGTAGGACACATCCCATGTGGTAATAAATTATAGCTCTAAGGTATTATGACAAGATGAAGCTTCATATGAATTCCCATAAGAGCCATAAGAAAAAATGCACTGTAAGTCAAGGAAAATACACAAAAGACTCCATACACAGTTCTAAGAGATGTCCACGTATATATTCACATAATTAGCTTTCCTGATCATGTTGCAAAGTTGAATAATTCAGGAAGAAATATACATATGACATTAAAATCATACCATTTGATTTTCAGTGGTAAGGAAGTATTTGTGAGCAGTAAATTGAATTTATATTCATAAGTGTCTCTTTGTTTACTTTATTTTTTCGTCTTACTTGGGAGTGGGGATGGAGTAAATATGAAAGTCTAGGATTATTTCCAGGGATGCCTGGGTGGCTCAGTTGGTTAAGTGTCCGACTTTGGCCCAGGTCATGATCCTACGCTTTGCAGGTTCAAGCCCCATGTCAAGTTCTGTCCGGACAGCTCAGAGCTTGGAGCCTGAAGCCTGTTTCAGCAGACTCCCCTCCTCTCTGTCTCTCTGTCTCCCAAAAATAAATAATTTAAAAAAAAATTTTTTTAAAAAGAAAGTCTAGGATTATTTCCTTCCAAGAAGGTACTCAGTGAAATTTTAAACTTGAAGTGTTTCTCTAAAAGGACTGAAAAACAAAGAAGGACTTCATCAGGTAGGTCATAAAACCACTAAACATTGTGAAATCAGAGCCGTAATGATGCTCCAAATTAGCTTCCCCGAGGAGGGGATTCTGGCCACAGTCTTTGTTAAGTGCTGTAATGTGTAGTGAGTAAAATGAATTATTCATGTAATACTTGAACATACTCTGGGAATTTCTCAAGGACTCCAGGAGAAAAATAGATTTGTCTTTCAGGGAATGAGAAGAATCTGGATCCTGATTTCAAGCAAATGATACAATCTAAGAGCAGCTTGTATTGATTTCATAACCTTTAGAATTTCCCCCCACTTGGTAAAAGCAGAGGAAATATAAGTTAATCAATCGGGTAAAAATCTGCACTGTTTATGGAGAGCATTCTTCTGAATTCTCAGAGGTGGGACTTCCATTCCTGATGTATGATACACATTCTGCTTGCCTTTGCTAAGTAAACAGTTACTGCTATTTGTGTATATGAATTATTTCTCCTATAACAAGGCTGGAATTACATTTGGGAATTTAATTCAAATTAAGTATTAATAATAGGAGCAACCTTCTTAATGTCATAAAAAAGTGCCTTCGCTACTTAAAACGTAAACCATCACAAAGCATCCTCCCTTTCCCTGCACACCTTCAAGTTCTAATCCCATCATTAAATTTTCTGTCAAGTTATTTTCTAAGTTGTTACCAATGAAAGGGAGGGAATCCAAATGAGATTCAATGCTCATTTACTTGAGATTGCCTTAAAATACTGTTTTGTTTTGTTAAAAAGAGAATACAGAGCAGATGTTTATTCCTTGATTGGGGGATGGGGGGATTTGGTGGCACAAATGACTTTGAAATGCTTTCAGAACCAAAATAAACAAACAAATAAGCAAACAAACAAAAACCCAGGATTTACTCAAGCTGCATTACTTGTACTTAAGTATTATTTATAAAAAGTTGGCTAGTAAAGAATTAAGAAAATATGAACCCAGGATGATTCTAACTTTAATTTTTTTTTTTTTTTTTTTTTTTTTTAATTTCCTGAGAGAGAGAAACAGAGTGCGAGCAGGGGAGGGAGGGAGGGGCAGAGAGAGAGGGAGACACAGAATCTGAAGCAGGCTCCAGGCTCTGAGCTGTCAGTACAGAGCCCAATGCAGGACATGAACCCACAAACTGCAAGATCATGATCTGAGCCTAACTGAGCCACCTAGGGACCCCTCTAACTTTAAAATATTACTCAGGAAAGTAATGTTCTTTAAACTTTCAGGACTCTTGTTCAATACAAGAGTATTAAGTATGTCTGCCTTTGGGATGACAAAGAGTTAATGAGTGCATATTAAGGAACACACCCCTCAGACCAGGGGAGACCCACAGATGGAAAGGTCCCAATCACTGTCATACTCACTGTCCCTTGCCTCTTCCTCTTCCTTCTGTGTGACTGTCCCCTAGACCAGCCTCTAGGCTGCTAAAGGTAACCCATCCTATATATCATGCTGCATAGCATACTGAGGAGAGAAATGCAAAATTCTGGAATGAAGTCTTTTCTGACATCTTGCCATCTGCCAACAAAATGAAGCTCCTCAGAGCAAAAGGTAGCAGCACATCTGTAGCTTGATGAACCAGCTGGCTGGAGGCTGACCAAGACCTACCTCAAATATTCTTAGCTGCCCTATGCTGAAAAGAGGACTTATTGCACTCCTCCCATCCCCCACAGGGCCTCAAAACGCAACAGAGCCACCCCTAGAGGCAGAATGAGGGAGAGGGCAGAGGAGGGACCCAAGCTGTCTGGATTTGATGGTGCTGAGCACTGGCCCCAACTTCGTTCCCACACCCTGCCTGGATCTATGTCGTTTTGCTTGGTCTTGCCCACCCATGTCATGGGAAGATAGATTTTTTTTTCCCCACTCTAATTTTGCCTGTGAAGACTCCAATCATTTGGCAGAGATCTAGAAACCTTAATACAAATATAAATACCACTAAAAAGAATAACATGATATTTGTGCTTCTCAAAGCTTTGTCGTTTCCAGTAAAGTATAAATTCTCTGGGGGCAGGAACCATGGCCATTTCTGTTCATGCTATAAAAACAATGACTAGCACAGAACCTGGCACAGAGTAGCTGCTCAATAAAAACATTAACCAGTGGCTCTCAAATGTTAGTGGGTATCCTAATCACCGGAGGTTTTGTTATGCCATAGATTGCTAAATCTCATCCTCAGTTTCTGATACAGTAGATCTGGGGTGGGATCTGAGAACTTGCATTTTTAACAAGTTCCCAGGCACTGCTGCTGTTGGTAGTCCAGAGACCACATTTTGAGAAACACTGTATTAAACCGCACAGAATTATTATTTTTCTTGGTCCAAAAAGGCCAAATATTAGCAATTTTATATGATTTGACTTAATGTGTTTATGAGTCAATATGTATAAATGAATGGATAAATATATTGTAGGCATTTAAATTCTTTGAGTTTATTCACATCAGGAAGCCAGAATAAGTGTATATGACAAACTAAAGAACCTGGGCTCTGAAGCCAGTCAGACCCACATTTAAATTTTAACTCCAGCACTTACTAGGTGTGGAGTCCTGGATAAATTGCTTATCTTCTTGAAGTCTCAGTCTTCTTGTCTCTAAAATGGGGGTAATGCACTTGCTGTGAGGATTGAATGAAATAACACGTGAAAAACACCTGCATTATATCTGGCATGTTGTAGATATTCAATGGAGAGTAACCATCGTCCTTATTACTAATTTCACCATTATTACTATCATCTTAACATTGTGCCACACTCTAGAAATTGAATAACTCACATTCCTCTATGTGTTTTCTCTATGTAATAAGTAAACCAAAATTGGGAAAGGCTATTTGACAATTTTTTCAGAACAGAAATGGCTCTTGCTGCTGAGGAAGATGTTCTTGTTACAACATGCAACATCTGCTCTAGTTCCAGCTGTATGCTTGGAGAACCACACATCCCAATCTAACAGTAGAAAAATTCAACTGAAAGTTATTGAAATGAAAGGATCAGAAGACTTAGTGTTGAAAGTCTAAATCAGCTTTAAAGTCCTCAATATTTGGGATAGTTGGGGAAAGTTATTAGGCTTCCTATTCTCTCAACTAGGAAAGGAAGTTAACAGCACCTATGTCTTAGGCTTATTAGGGGATTAAATAAATATTGTGTGTACAAATGCATATAAAATGCAAAGCATATGCAAGTATTATTTGTGTAATATGTAGTGAACAGTCCCAGTTTCTACCACACTATCCCACTGTCCCTATAAGTCCCCTCATACATATCACACCTGTGTGTTAACTTAGAGTTTATACAATGTGGCCACTGTAGCTGCACATTCTATGTCAGCACCTCAGTCATCCTTCTATGCTACCAGATGACCCAAACACCTCCACCACCACCCCAGCCTCTCTGTGCAGGCTTTTGTAAGATTTGGGTTATTTAACAAAGCCACTAGCTACAAAAAGAGGGAAAGAGACACACTGAGAATAGGATGATTATGGCTAGAAGGAAATGGAAGTGAATCCTAAAAAAGCAGAAGGGTGATCGGAAAAGACCCCACCCAAATGAAGGGTAGATCATGTGATAGAACATGGTAAGAGAACTGAGTAAAGCCAGCCTGCTGTCTAGGTTGAGGAAGAGGAAAAAAGACAAGGCATCATAGCTGTCCACCACTGGGAAGGAATGAGTCAGAGAAGGCTAAGAGAGAAAACAACGTAAGCTATATAAAAGGCTTTCTTCATTCCTACCTTGGACACAGCTAGTTGAGAGTCATCTCTGTTCTCAAAGGCTAGGGAAATCATGTAGACATGACCATATTAAAATGGCACATTCAATAAGTTCCAGTAAAGATTTTAAATCCCTTTGGCATGTCAAGGTGACCTGGTTACTGGGGCTCTCAAATGAATGAGAGAAAATGGTAAATTACCTGGGTTTGAGGGCTCATTTTCTTTTAGATTTCATAAACGTCATTTTGCAGATGCTGTTTAGAGTAGCTATTTCTCATTCAATTGGTGTTAGGAACACCAATGTTCTATTATGAGAATTGGGGGAAAGAGGAACAGAATAATTGATTAAAGGGGATTAGCAGAGGGAACAAAGGAGTCCCCCTCCAACCTAACCTCACCTTCCCAACTATCACCCACACAGAAAACCCAACCACCCCATCATACCTCCTTGGAAAGATCTACTGTGCAGCTGTCTTCTTGACCAATCAACATGAAGAAAACAAATGAAGAAACAAGACACAAGCATTTGTAAGGCTTAGAGTCTTAGACTTTTGTAGGGTAGTATTTTGATTCATGGAAACTTGAATCGAAGATTTTACAAATATCGGTGGAAAAATCTATCTTCACTCTACCCCTCCATACGTATGTAATCTAGTGCCAGTCCCTGAAAAGGCTGTTAAACTCTGCACAGACCACTTTATCATAATAGGCCCTTTTATCTGCTGCCAGAGAGCAACAAAAGAACTCTTGCATGTCTGCAGAGATTCTAGGATTACGTTAGGATGGATAATAGAAAGACAAATACTTATTAAAATACTGTCTGTTACTCCCAGAATCACTATAGCAATACCCAAGCCAAGCAGCAGAGAAAAGCCTTAACACACTATGCAATTCAGCTGCAACTCATCACTGCTGCTATAATTACAGGTACCTGCCTTCCTCCTCTCAGATCCGGGGAAAAGCCTAGGGCTGAATTTGTATCTCAGCTGCACAGAAGCTGAAGGTAGTAGTCAATAAACACATAGAGCTCTGCATTTGACAGACACGCTCTTATAGAATATACAGCTAACCTATTGTTCAACAGCTCTTCCACGCTCAGATTTTTCAGGATTAAAAAAAAAAAAAAAAAAAAAGAGGGGCGCCTGGGTGGCGCAGTCGGTTAAGCATCCGACTTCAGCCAGGTCACAATCTCGCGGTCCGTGAGTTCGAGCCCCGCGTCGGGCTCTGGGCTGATGGCTCAGAGCCTGGAGCCTGTTTCCGATTCTGTGTCTCCCTCTCTCTCTGGCCCTCCCCCGTTCATGCTCTGTCTCTCTCTGTCCCAAAAATAAATAATAAAACGTTGAAAAAAATTATAAAAAAAAAAAAAAAAAAGGAAAGAGGTGTTTTTGGATACTTCCTAAGTGCAAACACTTATTTAAGCCCCACAAGAATCCTATAAGTGAGGTGTTATTATCCTTAATTTTTAAATAAGAAAAGTGAGACACAAAGGTTGAGTAAATTGCCTTACATTACACACCTTGCAAGTGATGGAACTGGCTCTGGAATCCCAATCATTCAGACCATAGTGTCCCTGCCTTTTCCAGATCAGTCTGGAGTCAGGCTCCCTGCAAAAACAGGCTATTGGGAATGGGTTGTGGCTCTCATAACCTGGAAACAACTCTTAAAAGCTGATGTGTGGCAATATTCAAAGAATTCTGCACCCACATCATTTTAAGGGGAAGCAGAGTGATTATCCCACTGCAGATGTACCCATGTTTAGGTAAATCAGAAAATATTGAACTTAAAGGCAACCTAAAAGATTAAGAAGAGCACACCAGGGTATCTAGAGAAGGGATGTTTAGGACACGCAGAATCTCTAGAATGTCTGCATTATTAAAATGAGATTGAAAATATTAGTGCTGAGGTTATACAGACTATTAAAGGATGGGGATAGTGTCCACCATGGAAATTTGCCTCTATGCATATGGAAGTCGCTCTCAGACACTGTTGCCATACTAACAGGGACCCACTTCTTTTTCTGAGCAGGCCAATGGATACCTCCTTCCAGTGATAATAGGCTCCTCTCAAATATAGAACTCAGATGATCACCTACAATTTCTCACTCTGTAGATCACAGCGTTATTCTGGCGTAAAGGCCCCAGCCACACATTTTTATACCATTTTACTAGGGATTTATGAAGACTTAACATGTCTAGTTTAAAATATATATATATAATCTCAAATAAATAGAACAAATAAATCTACTATTTAAGAGAATGCCCTTAAAAAAAAAAAAAAAAAAAAAAAAAAACTGGGTAAACTAACCTAGCAAAAAACCCTGAGGAATTACCATTTCAAAATGTTAATTGTTATGTGGAAGTGGCTTTTGAAGTTCAATTTAATTTCCTGAAAGTCCCAAACATCTCTATCTCCCTACAGAAAATAATTAAGCATCAGGGATGATAATGTGATTAGCAAGTAAAACACCTGGAATTTGCTTAGCAAATCAGAAAGCAGAGGGAGGAGGGCTTTGAAACCATTGCTGGCCCTCCCCCACCCTACTTCATCATCAGTGCTGTGGGGCCTCAGCACTGGAAGCAGGCAGAGAGGGTCAGGCCTACCCTATAACTGCAGAGAAAGACCATGATATTTATATGTTACCTGTTTAATGGTCTACTGGATTCTGGTTGTCCATCTGGCCCCTCATGTTCTAAAAGGGCACACCACTGGCCTGAAAGACCTCACAAGACTTCTGTGGGGTCCAACCACCTTTGTGAGAATAGTAAAAGATCTACAAGTTTCTGATCTATATGAGCCTGAACCAATTAGAGAAATCAAGTACTCTATGGGCAAAATTAAATGATTGACTGATTATATTAACACTTATATATTCATGCTAGGCATGTCACTAAGCACTACATGTGTATTATATCTCTTTTAATCCCAAGAATAACTGTATATGGTGGATAATATTAATATTCCCATTTTACAGGTAAGGGAACTAAAACTTAGGAAGACTCAGCAACATGTGCCAATAATATAGCTCAAAGCAGCAGGGTCAAGTTCGAACTCTATGTCTGAACCCAAAACCCAAGCTCATGACCCTATAATAGAGGGACTGGTTAATAAACGATAAGCATCTATGCAATGGAAAGTCAGACACTGTTGAAAATTGCTAAATAAAAATATTTGATGACAGAAAAACATCCCAATAAACTGCTGAGTAAAACAAAAAAAAAAAAAAAAGTAACAAACATGTGCATTAAGATTCAAGGTTAAATCTCAAAATGTCACTATGGTGAGGTAATAAGTGATATATACTTACAATTTTCTATATATGCTCTATTTTCTGCAATAAATAGGTGTTACTCTGATAATCAACTAAAGTATTTTCTTTTAATGTTTTTTAGAAAGCTAGTAAATAGAAACAAAATAACAATTGTGGTTTGGACTCAATGTCATAATTATGAGAGGTTTTATTTTCATGTTTACACTTCTCTATATTCTCCAAATGTGCTACAAAGCATTACTTTATGACTACACACACACATAAAGTTTAAAACTAAGTTCCTTCCTAAAATGTTTAATTGGATGCCTGTGGCAGAGAATACCAGTGGTTCCTTCAATATTCACTCTCCACGTCTTCTATAGGAACAGACCCTGACATTTTCAGCTGTTCACATTTCCTGTAACAAGGCTACCACTCAGCTTCCTGTGTGTCCAGGGGTAGCCATATGACTAAGTTCCTGCTAGTAGGATGTGAGGTAAAATGGTGTGTACAACATCCAGGACGTGTCTGTCAATCTTGCTGTTGGGAAGGTGCACGAGATCACTAGAGCTCCACTTTAGACCATGAGAAAGGTCACATCAGATGACAGATATAGATGCTAGACTAGAGGACTGGAAACACTGTAGACCCCGGAAAGCTATAGATCTACTATATCATCCCTGGACTACCCAAATCTAGACTTGTATGTGAAAGAAAAGTGAACATCTACCTTGTTTTGTTTTGATATTCTAGAGAGTGGAGAGATATTTCTGTGATATGTCACTGAGTATAAATCCTAACTAATATAGTACTCAAATACTTAAAATAATTTAGACTAGTTCTCCTCCTCTGTCTCTAAACCTGCCTCTGTCTGTCTGTGTATGTGTATACAAAAGAAATACATTAATGGCATCACTATGATTTGAGACAGGAGGCTCAGCTAAAGATTTCTGGGGTTGGGGCCAGTGGAGACAAGGAACACACATAGTACAGCCATCCTAATCTGATATTAACAATGGAATTTCAGAGTAAAACTTCAGTGGATCACAAGTCAGAGAAAGGTGCAAACAACACGTTTTAGAAACCCCTCCTTGTAGATGCAGCTAGATGTTTCTCTCCATCTTATAATACTTATTTACCTATTACTGTGTGGACTTGTCACATTGTTTTGTAATTTTCTTTTATTCAGCTACCTATACCTATAGAATATGAGATCCAACATGCAGAGACAATGTTCCTTTTACTTTCAAATTCTTAAATGTCCTAGAGCCCAGTACAGTATCTGGCATATGGTAATCAATTAAACATTTGTTAAATGAATGACCAAAGGAACGAATGGATAGATAATGAACTGGAGTACTGGTAGCTTGCACAGAGACACAAATATCATAGATATCTATCTCTCTCTATATATCTATCTAGAGATATCTATCTAGAGATAGAGATAGAGAGAAAGATACATATTTATCTCTAGATAATATATATATGTATATATATATCTAGATAGATAGATATTAGAAATATGAAATATATTACAAGATATATATATATTAGAGTGTATACTCTAAATATTAAAGGAAAGTAATTTCCATATATATTCATTTTGAAGAATTATATCAACCTAAATGTAAATATCTTAAAGGTCAATAAGGTGGATCTCCAATTCTAGCAAGGTATTGAAATTAAATATTGAAATAGAACCTATAGTATAGAATTGAAAAAAACATACATCTTGTTGCCTATCAGTAAAAGCAGAACATCATTAGGAACCTTCATGTATTTTTTTAAATAATCAGCCATATCTTAGAGAAATTTTCATACTTACTGAAGCTTTAATTATATCTTAATTCCCAATTATTATATTATGTCAACAATCAAAGAACTAGACCAGATACCAATGCTGAATAAATACTTGGTGAACTGAATTGCAATTTAAATTAAAAATTAGGTGAAAATTGAGAGTTGATAGAAAGTTTTCAGCATCCTCCTTACAACCACAGTATAAAGCATTATTTTATCTCCTTATAAACAATTTAATCACTCATTCTTGAAGAATAATTGGATTAAAAGAGAGGAAGAGAGATTACTTGTACTAAATAGGACTTTTTCTTCAGCTTTTCTATTAATACATAGTGATCCTTTTAATATTCAAGCTTAGTGGCCTTATAATATATACAGTACAAAAGAATGATAAATGAATTGGAGGGTTAAAATTCTCTCCACTTATAAAATATGGACTTAGAAACCTTAGCTAAGATTCTATCCTTGTTTGTATTTAAAATGCTGATGTAGTCTGGCTACATGCTAAGAAATGAAAGATATACAAAATACAAAGAACTTTGAGAAATTCTCTTCCATTAATATTTACTTCTGGCTGTCAAGTTTAATAAAGTCAGAGACTCCTACCTAAAGCCAATAAATGAGCATCCTTGAGTAAATGTAAATGTATTAATTTTTTCTCTATTGTGAACATTTCGTATATCCTACATATTTCTAATTTCATCGTACACAAATGGAGAGGTTGAAGGCATAGTAATTCTGGCATATATATGAATAAAACTTACTGTGAAATTCATGTCATGTAAAAGAATTTTTCATAATTTGTCTTCCAGATAACTGTATACTACTAGATATATTTTTCTGAAATTATATATTTACATGTTCTCAGTTGTTAAATCCCCTCTAAACTATTATAATTAAAAGAATTTAAGATATTTTAACACACATTGGTAAACATAGTTAAGCCCAATTAAAATATAAACTGAGGGACAGTAAACTTATTCTGATAATTTCTTCAATATTTATCTTAAAATTTTGATTAGCATGTGATTATGATGATTTGAATGCATTACACTATCTAACCAATATAGTGTACTACTTTTAAATTGTACCATCAATAAGGTGTCTTCTGTACAGTCTGTATAGTCTCCCAGAAGGCAAGTTAAATTAGGGAAATACACTTAATAAGCTGATGCTTTACCTAGTAGGCAATAAATATGGAAAATACGTAGATACCAATAATCTGGACAGATAAAGATATTATAAGGTTTTTTTAATTTTTTTTACATTTATTTATTTATTTTTGAGAGACAGAGAGAGAGAGAGAGAGAGAGAGAGAGCACAAGTGGGGGAGGGGCAGAGACAGAGAGGGAGACACAGAATCCAAAGCAGGATCCAGGCTCTGAGCTTTCAGCACAGACCCCAACGCAGGGCTCGAACTCACAAACCATGAGATCATGACCTGAGCCGAAGTCAGATGCTTAACCGACAGAGCCACCCAGGCGTCCCAAGATATTATAAGTTTTAATGCTAAAGTGGCATATAGAACTATTGGCAATGCCTATCTTATCTTAAATAAAGATAAGAACACTCTGGTTTCATTTCAAACATTGTGTCTAGGTTTCAGCTTTTGGCTCCATGATCTAACAATGACCCAGATACTATAATCAGAGCAATGAAGCTGGAGGTAAGGGTGAGCATCGTATTGTCCAAGAGGCTTGTAATGAATACCACCTAGGCTGGACTCTATTTTTAGCCTAGATTCTAGGCCATTTGCATGTATTCATGGCAACTGAGTCACTGTCCTCTCAACTAGACCAGCTGTCTACTAGAATTTTTTCTGATAGATTTTGGGGAAACAAGAATATAAATTGATTTATCGAGCTCTTTTGGTAGGAGGTTAAGAAGAAAAGTTCCCACAACTATACATCATCTTAGACATTATTTATAAAATAACACCTGTTTAAGGTCCCTTTGGGCTGGGGGCTCAGTTATGTGGGTATGAATATTCTAAATGCTTGGATTTTAAAGAATCAGTCAGCTCTTCCGTGGTATGCTGAGAGCCCAACACTATATATGGTGTGAGGAATAACAAAATATCTAAGGCACAACACTTATCTACAAGATTTACTCATTGTTTTACACAGCCTAGTCATGATTATTAACTGTCAATCCAGAAAACTGATACATCTGCCCATTATAAACAGAGGGATTGTAAATTTTAAGTTCAAAACTCTTTGGAGTATCTAGCTCCATAAGATATTTTCAACCAGCCTGGGAGTTTTGTTTCTTAGGAGTTTTCTGAAAAAGAAAAAGAAAAAAGAAGACAAAAAGCAAAGGTACTACAACTATGCAGTTGTGAAAAATGAAATATTTTAATCCATAAAATACCTAGGTTTAGGAACCAGGAATCTAAATTATTTAAAGCTCCTTCCATTTTGAGTAAAACAAGATTTGGGAGCCATTGATTTGATCAAAGTTTGCTGCCAATGCTTAAATTTATCTTACAGGATCCCTACCTAGAAACAGACCCTTTGGAGGAAGCAAAACTTGGTCCAGATCTTAAAGGACAGTCGAGGCATGGCATAGCAAAATGACGAGAAATGTATCTTGGGGTACATTTCTGTAGCTGAAGATGAGTGATTTGAACGTTACCCCTGATCTCCAGGAAGGCTTCCTGAGAGATCAACATAGAATCTCAGGACAGCTCTGTCCTTCACCCCCTGGAGGCAAGAACTCAACTAATCTTTACCTATTGCAGCATTAGCTCTGGTATGGTAGGAGGCTGCTTCTAGGAAACCCCAAGACTTAAAATAGGAAAGTGTTTCTCAACCTGTATTTAGTCCCTTCCTCCTATAGATTGTCATAAAAATCTTGAGACTGTCTCTCCTTCATCCTACTCTTGAGGGCTGGGAATCACTGATGCCAAACCTCATCATCCTCAACATCCAAGAAATTTTCCTAATAAATTTTATATTTTGAAGTTTTGAAAACTTTTAAAAAATTCCAAATATAAACGTGTATTATAAAACTTTCCCAAATGGTTCCCTGGATTCTCTAATGTGGATGTCGGGGGAGAAGGAGGCATCTTCATCTCTCTCTCTATCCACTTCTATGCTGAGACCTCAACACTGGGTTAGATCTGGGGGGAAAAAGAGCCCAAAGAAGTCAGAAACACCTTGAGAAAGATGGTGAAGTTAATGATGTAAGGGTGGCACCAAAGTCTATCTTATGCCTTAAAGAGTAAGCCCCAGAAAGACTGCCTAACACAGCTCCTTGATAAAGATGCCAGTGTAATCATAGAAAAGTCCTACTTATCTATCCCAAACAATTGTGACAAATCCGAGTGTTTATGGAACTTTCCTGAATCAACATAAATGGATCAAGTACGGTCACTTGTGTGACTTGAAATACAAAACTTCACTAACAGCCAGCAGTTCATCATGGGCAAATGGATGAATGAAGTATATAGGAAATCAGATAGAGCTTTCCAGAAAATGTTTGTGAATACAAACTAGAAAAACTATGCAGCTGCGAAAAATGCTAAACTGAAGGACCTAGCATTGTTTCTTTGCTTATTATTTTTTGTTTTAGCTGTAATTTAGCTGTAATTCCTACTTGTATTCTGGATATTGGATAATGCCAATCAAACTCCTGATGTTATAGAAGAAACAGAAACTATTGAGTTGCTTTTCTATAAAACCACCAACTCAGAAAATGTTTGTTCTATTACATAATAAATCCTTTTCAATGTGTTTATAATAACTTCCAGTGCATTCTGAAGAAGAGTATTTGAGAGTAATTTAGAAAAGACAGACTATCTTAAATGTTTATGTACAGTTTAAGAGGTTGAATATACATGAAATTAACAAAAATTACTTTGTTTCACACATATATAGTAAATAAACAATTACATTTTCAATTACAAAAGTCCTTTTCTGCTTTTAAGTTTGGAGTTCTATACATTTTCCTATTAATTCTAATATTATCCTTGGAAGATAGACACATAGCAAACAATACCCATTCTATAGAAATGGAAGTCAAGGCTCAGTAGAATTTAATTATTTGTCCTAATTTATGATCACTAGGTGACAAAGTCAAGAGTAAAATTCATAACTCAAACAACTAAATTCAGAGTCTTAGGTCCTGAGTTCATGTAGAATTGGAAAATATTACTAACGATAAATCTATTCTATGAAAATTGTTTTTAATTTTAACTTAAATTTTAATTCTGATTTGAAATTTTATATAATCATTATATAATATGTTTTTATTATATAAACTATAATTACATATATATGTATATATATATAATGCTTCAAGTAATGGAGATAGACATTATCTACATAAAACATTGAAAGTTTTCTTGAAGGCAATTTATTTTTATTCCCCAATGAAGCTAACAGTACTCATATTAAATTTTCCACCAATGCATTTTTCTTCAGATTAACTAGAAACTTTTCTTTGCTTAATCATGGGATATGGCCATATGTTACAAGGACATTCCTTTATTTCATTTCAGGATTTTGCTTCAGAGGTATCTGTGATCCCAGACCAAGAACTTCTTAAAGGCTTCAATGATCAAGGACGAGGATGGGTCCTTTGCTTTCATTTCGGTAAGACAGAGAAGAGAGATCTACTTATTCTTCATAAAACACAAACAGCAGACTGAAAGACCACTTGACTGCTTGCTGAACACTAAGTAAATCTCATCCTTTCACCTTCAATGGTTTTCCAGAGGCTACATACAGGAGTCCAAATCCTACAACCTAAACATTAAAACTTTGAAAAAGCAAGGCTTTATCTACCTCCCATAGATAGAAAAATAGATAGCAGAATAGAACTAGTCCATTCCCTGTTCCAGGGCTCACCTTCTTAATTTCTGACAAAATTCCTTTTCTTGTGCTTAGTATTTTGCCAATGACACATCTCCCCACCCCACCCCCACCTTCCCTATCACACAATTTTTTATAGGCCCCAGCCAGAGTCCTTATTTTCTATAAAAAATTCAAACTCACAATAATCTCCTTTAACTAACTATTGTATATATTTTCTGCACCTCTCTCTCTCTCTCCATATATATTTTTTTCTTTAATTGGACTACAAACTCCTTGAGGCAGAAGCTGGGTCTTAGATTTCTAGTTCCCTGATACATAATATGTACTCAATTACTGTTTATTATATGAATGAAAGTGGTTAAAGCATTGGACACAGGGAGAAAGAGGATCTTGGCAGATACAGGAGAGGGGAATGGAGAGAGCCAAAAAAGGAGAAAAAGAGAAAAGGGATAATCTATGAGATAATGTGCTATGAAAGAAGAGGTGAAGAAAACAAAGTAGGCAAATGTCTAGGGGAGCTATCAGAATCAGTGGCTCTTCCTAAAGTTGATACAAAGCATAGAGAATCAGAGGCTACACTGAAAAAATAGCATAATTCACTGAAAAACATCACTGAACTGGCAGTCAGAATATTCATGTTTTGTGTAAAATATGACACTAATTATCTATGGAGCAAGCTATTTAACTGCTCTTGGCAATTCATCGCTAAGCTTATATACTAGACTTGATGACATCTAAAGCCCCCTTTGGTTTAGATATTATGGGATTCTATAGTTTTCCTTCATCTTTCTTCTGGGCAAGGAGGGTGGCCTCCATTAAAAGTTAAGATAAACTGAATACAGAAGCATCAGTTGGCAAAAAGAAGGGCAATATTAAAATGACAACATAAAATAGATCAAATACCTATGACTTTACTGAAGCAGAAAATTTCTTTAATATTTGTTTTGCTTATTTGATCATTTAATTGAGCAATACTCCCATCCTGATAGGTTAAGGACTCAGAGTAAGACTGAGATGGAGATTGAAATGGGAATTAGAGGTAACATCTTACAAATACTTGCTCTAGTTCAATGACAGAAAAGTAGTTTGTTGATGTAAAAGGGTAAAGGCAAAGCATTTAAAGATCCATTTGATTGGAAAGAGGTATGTCGATGTAAGAATATCACTGACATCTCATCTGAAATAATCACATATGCTCAGAGATTTGGACAAATACAAGCAAAAAGATCAATTTAAAAAGCACTGAGATGTCTGCTGTGAATCTAGAAAAGACTGTGTATCAAATGGCATTTGATTTCGGTTTTCTCAGCCTCCCCCTCGCATCAGTGCTAATCACTCTGCACTCCCTTAGCCACCAGGTATTCTCTTTTGTATCTGAGTATCTCTGTCACAGACAGAATCGATCAATCTAATAAACTCATCCTAACTTTACAGTCTAGGGACTATGTGCTCTCCCTTCCAGAATATACTTGTCTTACAACAAGGCCACGGAAGAGGGCAGATGTGTAACCAAAAGGAAAGATGGAGAGGATTACATGTATCAGTGGGGAAAAGATCTGAAAGCCACAACCTCCCCAGACTCTTTCAGATCTTCACACATAACCCCTGCTGTCTAGTGACCTGGCTCTCCATTAAATTCAAAGAAGCATGTTGAGTTTTTGGTTAAGAAAGTAAATGGTTTAAGTCAATTTATAATCAAATACTATATTTGAATGGTGCCATAAATGCAGAGGAGTGTCAAAAGCCCAAATATAAAAATAACATGAAAAATAAAAAAAAAAAAACTTGCAGAAAGATTTTGAAGGTCTCTAATCTCCCACTCACATTGGTTTTATCAGATAAGCTAATTGTTGCTTGAAAATACAACAATATGAAATGTTTGGCCCTAAAGGTGTGAGGCAAGAGACAAATAAGCCTTACTTGTTGGGGGATCAAGGGAGAGTTAAATAAAGTATGTGTTCCTTAGAGAACATGCAGAATGTGAGGTGGGCTGGAGGGTGAAAACTGGTGACCTCTGGGCTACTTGCTGTTTCGATTTCATCAACTCAGAATTTTTTAAACAATTTTTAAAATTGTGTGCAATGAAAATCTCACAGATTTTTATATGAAAACATAGGTTTCAGGTTTTTCTGGAATAATCAAAGGAATGGACAACTTTGAGTAGACAATTCCACAAGGACAGAAACAGTTACAGAGGTGAACAATCTTATAATGGACTGAGGCTTGACTTTTACCCTGGGACTGGCTGTCCTTTAGTGTTGCCAGTGTAAAGCAGGGAACTGCACTTTTTCTGGGGCAGAAGGGACCTGAATGGAATAAAGTATGGTAACCTGAATGCAGAATTTTCGTTAGGAAAAAAAAGGAGGGGACAGGATTAAAAAGACAACATAAAATATCAAATACCTATGACTATATTGAGAATTTCTTTATTACCTCTGTAGTTTCTCTACTATAGACAAGGTTTGTTTAAAAATAAAAAACAAAAAACTACCAATGATGAAACTTTAAAGAAAAAGTTAAATTCGTTCTTTTCCGTTACAGAAAAGAAAGAATTCATCAACACTTACCCTCAACACCCTATATACTATCAAAGAATTTTAAATGTCTTCTGCATTTGAAATAAGAGGCATATAATTCAACTTATTAGCTCAGCTCTCAAAAATATTTCCTTATTGAAACTTGCTCCTAAGCCTAGGTTCACATATATGATGAAGATCCAAAGAAAGCTTATTTAACCTACATTAAATCTTGATAATGCATTAATGAGTCTTTTAAAGGGATAATTTTAATTCCCCAATCTTCAACCATAAAGACTATATAGTGCTAATCTGCCTTGCCCTTTCGATTAAACTTGTTAAGGGCATTCTATTTAGTCAGCACCCGGAATGGGCCATTAAAATTCTTGTTCTGTAAGAGTTGTGTTCAGTGCTCTGTTGTTTTAAATTCCATTAAATCCAAATGGTCTTTATCGCCCCATGACCACCGTGACTTCAATCAGCCAATTTAATTACCTTACAAAATTGTCAGCAGAAGCAGCAAAGAAAAACAGGAAGGCCTATGACGTTATCAGATTGAAATCTTCCTCTTTGGTGTTTAATCTAGACCAGTCAATAATGATGATGTGCACCTATTTCCTTTTCTTTCAGGGGCTTTTGACCTTACTTTTCATGCTAAGATTTAGGGTGTAAGATTCATTTGAAGCATTTCCAGTTCCTTGATAACTGGACTATAAATTGAAAGCCCACAGAAGATAATGTTTCACTACCCAAACAAGACAATCAACAATTCCATTTCAATACATCAGACCACCCTACTGGGGAAAACCTAGGGTCTCCCACAAACCCCAGGTATTATGGATGCAGTAGATTAATGATTTAAGTATAGTGCAGTTGAAAAACAGTCAACTGCTTTCTACTCTGATGTCTGAAAATGGACATCAACAATTTTCAGGGAACAAATGTAATTGGAGCCACGATAACACAGTAAAATCTTAACAACAGAAAGAGAAAATGAATTCCTCTCACTTGAATTTCTACTACAAAAGGGCAAAGCATTTTCTGTATCAGAAATTTTGACAATTAAAAGATAATAAAAAATTATGCCATCTTTATCATAGGCAACGCATTATTTAATGGTGAATAGGGTTGAAAAGGCTCTGATAATCAATGATACATCTTATGTTTGGTTTATAGTATGTTCCTCCTTTGAGTGGGAGCAATTCACATTAACTTTCCTGTGCTGAGTAAATGTTGAAACAGTGTCATTTGAGAATTCAGGGAATGAACACACTGCAATAATCACTTGAATTAAACTACAAAGCAGAAAGTGTCTGTCTGAAGAAATGTCTACTGACATATAAACTGCTGTTCACTGCTGAAAGACAACCTCACAAAGCCTGAAAATGTGAGTTCCATGTGTCTAGGTGGAGAAGGGGTGCTATTTCTAAAGGACGAAAAGATCATTTTTCAAAGTCGTTTCCTGAAATGAGTGTGCCTCTGTTGATGGATCACATCAGAGTTAGTCTTTGAAGCTTTAAGAATAAGTGAGAACTTATGTGAAAAACAGATTTTTTTAGTGGCCGTTGTGTTGGCAATTCTTGGAAAGATTTCCCTCCCCTGCTTTCCAGAGCTCAGCTGAGCAGGTGTTCGGGCTTTATCTATTTCAGACAGTAGCCGCTATTACTCCCCCATCCCCGCCTCTCAAGAGCCAGTTTTCCTGCTTCCAGATGTAAGGCCACTCCTCCTTCCCGCCCATCTCACCTCCCAAAGGAAGAAAAATCTCTTTCAAAGAACTTGTAGACAGGGGCAGCTTCTAAGCTCAGTCAATTCACTCACTCCCTTGATATTGTAGTACATCTGCTACTAATTATTATATCTAGGAGCACTCGAGATGTCCAGCAAATAGGGGGATTTCCATAGGGACTCTTTCCACTCCTCCTCACGTCGTGGGTTTTATTATCTGAGCTGTCCCTGACCTAGTAGTCCTCACCTTCTGCCTGTGTGCTGGGAGGTGACTACGTGCTGCGCCATGGAGCGGTGGCTAGTGCGCAGTAGCAAGGAGGTCAGAGCGCATCGGAGGGAAGACCTTGCCTGTGAAGCCTTTAAAGAAAGCCACTCTACTGACATGCTTAAAAGAAAAGCTAGGTCGAAACATCTGAAGGAAAGAAATGGCCTATATCACATGCTTAGCTCCTCCAACACGACTAGCTTGGAGAAGCTGCCCAAGAGTCTGGGAGAAAGTTTGGGTTAATGTCCGAGCAAAGACATGCCTGGAGTTCTAAATGCCAATTCAGATAAGCACTGAAAAATAACTCGACCTCGAAGATTGGAAACAAGTGATATCTTGAGGAGTGGCCACTTAGCAAAGATGCCAAAGCCTCCCAAACTACAAAAGGGACTGCTAGCCCAGTACCAGTAGCGTCCCGAGCCCCAACAGAGCTACTTTCTACCCCCATGCTGTCCCAGAAGCAGGGGTCAGAGCAGAACAGGAAGAGAGGGAGGCTACTGTAACAAAAGCAATGTTCAAGTACCCAGAGCTGCAGTAGTTTAGAAGGGAGACTATTGGGGGCCACACCCCCGCAAATGGAAAGACGGAAAGATCCAGCCTTTGCCCTCACCAACTGCAAGCAAAGCAAGCACGCAGCTGCGGAGACACAAAGGTGCCTCATTTACATAGAGGAAACCTACTGTGCCTGGGGAGAGGCCCGGCTGGAGGCTTCTCAGGCACCTGGAAAAGCTGGCTCTGAGAATGACTGATGTGGCCTGGAGTGGGGAAACAGTCTCTGACCGTCCAGTATCCACTTTGTCCCCTGACATTGTCTCCCTAGGTGAGCGTTGCCAGGAGAAGCCAAAATGTGCACAGCCAGGATCAAAGACAGGAAACAGCCATCCACTTTGGAGTTAACTTTTAGCTGACTATAGATAGGTCCTTTCCCTCACTGCCCTGAGCTATCTTAAAGCTGAAGGAAAGCACCCTAGGGTCAGCGCTCCAGAGACCTTCTCTCGGAGTTGTTTGCTTCCCTCGAAGAGGAGCAGGCCCGGGTGTGAAGCTCAGTGAGAGCCAGTAAGGGTGGGAGGGGTGTCCCCGGACAGAGGCGCTCCTGGGCGTAGCTACGTAAGTTTTCTTGGGCACGAGAGAGGAGTCACTGTGCCAAAGTGTTGCTTGCTTCACGAGAGTGCATTTGCCAGCATGTGTGTACGTGTGTATGAGAGAGAGAGAGAGCGCTTTTTGTACCCGTTAGACCTTCAGCAACTCAGCAAAGGTCAGCACCTTGTGCTGACAGCTCCCCAATCCACAGACTTTGATAGGAGGACTCAGGGTCAGGGTCGAGTTACAGCCCTTGGGCAGGGGTGTGTGTGTGGTGCGGCAGGAGGTTGTTAGGGGTAGTAAGGACAGCGTAGAGCCCTTGAGGGTGGTTTTCCACCACCAACTGGAAGGGGGGCTGGGGCAGCCTCCTGGCCACATTCAGCAGTCGCCATGGCACCCAGGCAGAGTTTCTGGGAGGTTGGCGGCTCCTAGTCAAGCCCAGTTGGTTGGGGGGGGGGGGGGGGAAGGGACTGGTTGTCACCTCTTCAGCAGAGACAGTGCTTCTCACCCACACCTGGCAGGCCACTGCCCAGAAACCCCAAACCCTACTCTTACCAGGCACGAGGCTAAAGATGAGGCTCTGGTTGGCCCTTTGAATCAAAGTTGAAAATAACCTTACTCAAGAGTGACTTATACACACTCAACCAGCCATCCAGTCCACTCAAAACATGTTTTCCCCAGGAGAAAATAAAACTCCCACCAATGCATCCAAATAGCCCAAGCAGGGAAATAGTCCAATGATTACAATGTACACAGTCCTTCCCCATAACTCAGGTGGATAGCAGAGAAAACCAGTCTCCACGTGGAAGATGTTTGAAGTTAATGGAGAAAATAACAGGTTATCTAGAAACTGGGCCATTGGTTTAGGGTATCTAGGCACTGGTGAGAAGGTCTTTGCCTACTCTCCTATTTCTTAAGGACATTCTTAGTAAGCATTGGTCTAGGAAAATATATTTTTGTGTGTGTGTCAGCTCTTTTGGAGAGCTGTTACACACTCTGCTACAGTCGCCAAGATTTTTAATATGAAGATATGAAATGATCAGCGAATGTAACAATCTAATGATTCAGCAAATATTGTGCTGCAAGACCAGAGGAGCAATAATTAAATCTTTTGAGTACTGGTGGCAGTTTTTCGGCTCCAAGTCTTCTTTTTTTTTTTTTCCCACCCAGTCCACAAGCAAACACACTAAGGCACACTCGTTCACAAACACATTTCAGAAGATACCTCAGTATTCCAAATAAGTAGGTTGTCCTACTCAAAATATTGGGCAAAACTACCATACCGTAGCATTTGCCATGCTTGAAGGAGAACAGCTGAACACACACACACATTTCCAATGATAGAGACCTGTTTAATCTCATCGAAAGAAACAAGCATTCCTGTGGCCTCTTGTTGCTAAGAGCAACGTGCTTAAGTACCATCTAAAGGCATGAAGCAAAAAAAAAAAAAAAAGCAAAAAAAAAACAAAAAACAAAACACAAAACACAAAACAAAACAAAACTGCAACAGTTGGAATTTGGATATAACCTGTTGTCTGTCTTTGTCATTACCAGCCTTCTGGACTCCAGGTGTTTATGTGTTGGATAAGGGAAGGGGAGACTAAGATTCCTTTTTTTTAATATGTGAAAAGCATTCCTATCCTGGCAATGCAAAGCCCAAGAGAGATGATAGATTTTATCATTATAGAAAAAGCACATGGGAAAAAGGAAAGAGAGAAGATGCTGTTGACATAATAGGAGATGCAGGCAATCAGTTTGATTTAAATTTGACTGACTTAATGTATCTGCTTTTATCTCAGAGACACATACTCAGGATTATATGGTTTCTTGCACTCTTTGGTCTAAATCCACTTGAACTGTCAAAGGAGGCTCCCACTGTGGGAGCGTTTACTCAGTTGGTTTTCTCCTCTCTCACTCCCTTCTACTTAAGGGAACTTTCCCTGACTAGTCCTGCTCCTCCTAAAACTCCATTGGACATTCACAGCAGCTGAGCGTTGCCCACGCTTCATTTCCTCCAAGCAAATCTCCTGACCAGCGTTTTCACAGGAATCCCACGTTTAGATTTTCCTTCGAGCTCTAAAAGAACCCTGATTCCGTAGGAAAGCAATAGATTCCCCTAATATATAACTGCCACTCGACTCTTTTATCATGCCACGATGAAATAAAGACGCACACTCAGACTCCCGCACACAACTACTCTCCGCCCCAATCACCACTGTTAATCATTCATTAGATCAGGACTCTAAGAAAGCTGGGAGAGGAGGGCTCACAAGTTAAAAACAAACAGAACCCTTTCTTAGGACGCTATTTTACTTCGGCTAAGCAGCAGCCTCCTCTTGCTAAATAGAGCCTACTACCTTACAATAACATTTTTAAAAGCGCCGTTTCCCCAAAAAAGGCAACCAAGGACTGGAGAGCGGTGAAATTAGCCTAAAAGGCTCTCTGATGACAAAAGAAATCAAAAGGGTGAGCTCCTTCCCACTCGCGGACCTGTCCGGGTCCCCGACCGAAGCGGACAGACGCCAACTTGCCAAAGAGTTACCAGGTACTGACTCGTCTGCCCCGCAAGCTGAGAGGCGTGCAACCCCAGCGCGAACGGTCAGTCCGCCAAGCCTCGGAAGACTCCCGCGGAGGCAGGCGGGCGCGACCGCCGGCTGTGCCCCCAGTGTCACCACCATCTCAGGCTACGGGGTGGAGGTAATGCAGCGACCACTACCACACACTGGCTCTCACTTCATCCTACCGTGGCTATTTTTTTTTTTTTTTTTTAAATAAAAGAAGGAAAAAAAGGAAACGAAACGGAAAGCACAAGCGGTTCTTTAAAACCCCGGGAGGCTATGGAGCAGCGAACAGGTCGGAATACGTTGAGCCCACCCGCCTGTAAGAGGGAACCCGCCTGTTTACATGCGGCTGCCTCGGAGCCGGAGACCAGGCAATGGAGAGGAATGGGGGATCTTACCAAATCTTAATACATGTGTGGTTCCTTGGGAATATCCAATCCACAGTAAGCAGAGCAGGAGTTTAATGGTGCGCCTGAAGACTGGATTACTTAGAATCGGGGAAATAATCTTCATGGTGTTTCCGTGTCCACACGCGCGGCACCCACTTCCCCGATCTAGCGTTAGGCTCCCGGTTCGGGTAGGAATGAGGATGCGTCGAGTGGTGGCCGCAGACACGATCACGGCATGGTCACAGAGAGGAAGGAGTCTCCGCTTCCCAAACCCATTAGCAATCGCTGCATGTTCTTCACTCACTGCGCCAAGGAGCAACCTTCCACTGCAAGGGATGGTGGGACATCCATGTTAGTCGGGGAGCATCCGGGAGAAATCCAGCACGCACACCCACAATGTCCGGCCGCGCGAGCCTGGGGAAGCAAAGGAGGAGGAAATCAATGGGAAATCCAGCCTTGGAAACCGCCGAGCGTCGGTGGCGAGCCACAGTCCCAGCACAAAAGGCGCTTTGCTCGCAAAGGTTTTGCCAGGCCCTATTCTACTGCACTGCTGCACAGCTTCTGACGTGAAGCCAAGATTAAGTGAGAAAAATTGAGATAGCTGCTTGCCTCTTAAGGCTCCCTGCCAGTGAGCTTCCCAATATCTCTTATGCAACCGATCTCATCGCCCGCTTTGAGTTTCAAGAAAGAAGTTGGATCTATTTACATGGAGAAAGTGCTTTTATTTTCCATAAGAGTCTTTGCTAAGAGAGTGACTGGTGTATGCAAGCAGACTTCGTACAATCAACTGATGAATTTTAATAAATGACAAGCTAAATCAAAGTCACTTTGCCTAGGAGTTGTAAAAAAAAAAAAAATGAAGTGGTCTAAGCAGAAGAATTTACTGCAAATGTAACCTGTGTTTAGGTTGAAACAAGGTCTTGTTTATATTCTTAAAAAAATTTTTTTTTTTTTTGCCCAGGAGTGAATACAGATTGGAGTGCAATTGCAGAAGTTAAGATAGTCTTTAAAAACTTGAGTGGACATTCCTTGATTACTACTCAGGAATAAAAAACAGACTTCAAGTGGTCTTTTAGAAGGAAAAGTGTTGAATTAAAATGAAGGATTCCTATTTTCCCACCTATATTTTTAGCTCATCTAAAATAATTGTGCATATATACAAAGACAATGATATTTAAGTTGGTATAACTCTTAAGGCTTCAATAACCTACCCTCAAATTTCTTCTCATTTTAGGTTTTTGAATATGTTTTTCTTTCAGAGGCAGAATATGGGATCACAGTTTGGGCAACACTGAGTATCAATTAGTCTAAAAATGCCTTATTGTCTAGTGTTCTACTTAGAGTCTTTAGGCAGTGACTGTCTTGGCTTTGAAATTTATTTTTTTAAGTACAGAAATACATATTCTTTTAACATGAAAATACATTTTACTGCTGAAATAGGTAATATGCTGTACTCCAGACATACAAATAAAACTATCCAATCCTAATATTTTACATTAGCAAGTGAAACCCAGATGGTTAGTAATAAATATGTTATTATATATTAATATTTTTAAGTGGTCAAGTAGCACAAGAGGCAAAGTGCTGGACCTGTATTTTAAAATAATTGTTTTTTCACAACCAACTAACAGGGCATAGGTTAAACCTTATGAAAAAATTATAAGATTATACCTTATTTGAAGAATATCTATTTTTTTTAAGAAGGAGTGATATGAGTACTATTTCTTCCAGATAGCAAGAAAATGATGTAATGTTTTCATTCCATCACACTGATTTTTTTCATTCTATTTTTTCTTAAGATATTATAAAATGCTGACTTGAAAATAGAGCTACATTTTGCAAAAGCATTAAGTGGGCACTGACTTTTCTTTAAAGATGGAGGCATAACTGCAGTGTCAAAAATAAGTATCATGAATGACTAGTTCTGCAGTGTAGCAGGCAATTCAATCAAATAATTTGACTATTTGAGCACTTTAAAAAGAACACCTTGTGCAAAAACCAAGGGTATCTAGCGACTCCTTCAGTCCATGTATAAAATATCTCTTGTAAGACATGTATACTCCAACACGTCTGTATTTGTTGTTTCATTTAGTTTCTATTCTATTTGTTCTCCCTCTTTTTTGATCCTAGCAGATACAATAATGACAGCCAGGGAAAAAATAAATATTCTTAGTTTTTTCATCTGTCAATATGATTGATATATAATACCTGAAAATAACATGCTCTGTTGTGACTAATCAAAATACTGCAGTTTTGCGGTATAGCTGGTATGTAATGAAACCTGAGAAAACAAAATGTACCATAACTCTTTGTTCACATATTCTGTTAATGTAATGGCATTTGACATTACAGTTGTAACTTCTCTACTTAAATCTAGCATTGTAAACTATTTAGCTTATGTGGGATTATTTATTGGATGTCTAGTTGGAAAAGCAAAAGATCAAGCTTCGAGATTCATGAAGTTCTTACCCAGTATATTAAAGAGTAAAAAGTCCATCATAAATTTTTCTTACTATTAATTGGTCCCCAAAGAACCAATTTTGCACATATGCTAAATTAGGTTCATTTACATCCATCAACTAATCTGAAAGACTTCCACATCATAGAGAGCAACTCCACCTGTCTAACTGAACTTCTGCAAGATAGGAGACGACCTTTCTTCAGGACCACGGACAGCGCTCCAGGCATTGATTTATTCTGGAGTAGTACATTGAAAGTAGTGCATTGAATGGGTAATGTGCCATTTGAAGTGACAATGAGCATAATTCTACCACACAGAGTCTGGGAATTTGAATTATTGCATTGTTCACATTGTCAAGAGGATTATTTTGTCAACTGTGCTGTGTGTATATTTCAGTGTGACTTACTGGGATTGCCTGGCATACCCAGGATGTGCTAATAGTCATCCCTTTCCAGGGCATACTACTACAAAAGCCATTTACATTAACTGTGAATCCCCTCATGAGCACTAAACTACTGTTCTTCATTTTTAAAAAATGCCTGAAATACCACTAAGAATTCAGAATACTGAATAACATCAATGCTATTGCTATCAATGTTCAGTGGCTAAAGACATTTCTAAAATGTACAATTAGTTATTGCTTTAGAATTCTCCACCTTCAGGTTTTCATCTGTTACAAGAGTAATCAGACTAATTATTGTTCTTTCTAATTAAACTTCACTCACTCCCCGGACAAAAACACAAACAACCCTTAAAAAAAAAAAAAAAAAAAAAAAAAAAAAAAAAAAAAAACAACCTAAAACAAAAACAACAGAAATCCTAAAATTACCAACCCCCCCTGCTCCGAGTACTAGAAAAGAATGACCTGATGGTGTGGAAGATGCCTTACAGTAGGGCAATCTTGAAGTTATTACAAGTTTCTCCCCAATACTGATACTAGACATCATAGTTCTGAGACTATATGATTGATAAAGTTATTGTATAGTGTTCACTGACCAAACTGAACTCTTTTAAAAATCATGTCAGTTTTGTAATTTGTTCCTTTTTCAAGGAACAAAAAGCACTATTTGGTGGCAGGGAATCATATATTTAGTAACAGTGAGATTTACACACCTTATCCCATAGTTACATTTGCTTTTGTCTATTTTAACCATATGGCAACATTTATTTCTAGAAGCCAAAGCTCTATAGGCTCCAAGGTCAAAGCAGAGATGACAAACTGCAAGTACATACATATATGCACACACAGAGGAGACCTGTATCTAAAAGTAAGCCTCAACATACACACACACACACACACACACACACACACACACACACAGAGAGAGAGAGAGAGAGAGAGAGAGAGAGAGAGAAGGTCCTGACATGAAGAGATATCAAGCCTATGATAAATTAACAAAGAACAAAATGCATATCATGTTCATGCAAAGCTTGTTCCAACAACAACAAAATGCCATTAGCTTCATCTTTCACTGTGTTTTTATATTTACTGACACTAATGACCTCTTATTCTTGGGCACTATTACTTGAGAAGCAATTTTAGTTCTCTATTCTCCCAGTGAAAATGAATCTTATTCTAGTTAGCTGCCACCTGCTGGGGCATGTACAAATGTGTAACAATCCTTACAGCCTAACGTTTAAGAAGACAATGCCTATACCTTTTGCAAGAGACAGCAAATACATATCCCAGGACAACCTGAATTTCAAAGGTGTTGCAAAGGTTCTTCCATGCCATACCTATATTTAAATTGTTTCACACGGAATTCTTTCTAAAGATTCCACTTGACTTGTCACCAAAGTCCTGCTGTTACGTGACATTTGAGACACCTCATCTCACAGTAACACCTGACCTGTTCTTCCATGCATATGGCCTGTTGTATGGAAACTAAGCTAAAATAAACAGGCTGTTCATCCATGGCATTAGAGGTGCCAGAGAATAAAGTCAGAGCTGATATCACTTAAAACCACACTGTTGCATACTTACACTTCTCTCTTCCTAACTACGAATGCTATGGTATGCAATCCCTTGTGATTCTGAACACATATCAGCTGTTCCACCAACATTCTGCTGCATTGATGATTAATGACATTTAGAGTTTTAATTAATTTTTAGATGCCAAAAAGAAGTGTATCTTAATTAAGAAATTGAATTGGAATAGCTTTACATTTCCTGGAAGCTTTTTTTTTTTTTTTTCTTTTTTTAAGATTTTAGTCTGTGCAATCTTCAATGGGTTTTAACAGAAGAAAACTAACAGGGAAGACTTCCAGGCATCACTTATTTTTCAATCACTTTCCTTCCGTGGGTTTCATATTGTTTGTTTGTTTGGTCGGTTGGTTGTTTAATAAGTTCCTAAGGCCACTGAAAGCTGCGGTGATGGTTACAGTAATGGTTTCTATAAAAGTTAGGCAAATCAAAAATTGAAATATTATTATCTACCTTCCAGCAACTAAACTACAGGCTAGTTACGATTGGGATGAATCAATCATCTCTTGTGTAATAATTAATCCATAAGGGAATTTCTGATGACAGAATACTTACAGTACGAAGATGAAGAAGTGCTAGAAGGTAGTCTGTGTGTTACCAAAAGGACAGTAGTAGTAAGTTTTCTAATGTCCCCTATTCCCTTAATTGGAAATCATTAGCTAGGGGGTCTCAGTTAGGTCGTGGTGTTGAGTAAAGAACTCCTTGAAGGTAAAAATATCAGGGAATGAGAGTCATTAAAAGTTTTTGCCCTTTACGATCCACCCCGGTGACTCCCCTTACCCTAATGGGACGTCCTCCGAGTTTTTGGTTTTTTGTTTGTTTGGGTTTTTTTTTTTCAGACGCTCCGGATACTGGCACTGGTTAAAATGAATGTCTGTACTTGAGCACAGAACTAAGGAGCAGGGTTAATGGAAAAATGGGCGGATGGAATGAAGGCTTGGGAGTTCGTCAGACCCGCAGGCAGACACACGGGTTCTTGCCATCTGTCTCTCTTCGCCTCGCGTGAGTCCCGGTAGCTGAGGCCACTTCCTGACACGTCCACTTATTAAATTATTTTATGTGGAGAACGCGAGCGCCCGCAGCCAACCGAGCCAGTTGCATCCTTGACGGGAATTGGCTGAGGCGAGCGGGACAAAGCCACTCGCAGCGAATCGGTCCAGCGGGTACCGTGAGCGCACCGGGCTCCGCCGCGCGGCTGTTCGCCTTCTTCCTCTCCAGGCGTTAAAAGCCCCTCGCCCACCCTCGGTCCCTCCTGTGGGAACGTACACCTCGGGAGGCAACCCCGAGCGGAGCCCACCGGGGGGAGTCCTTACCTCTCGCTGCGGGTGAGGTAGGCAGGGAGGGGGAGGGGTGGTCCTCAGGGAGGAGCAGCCAGAGGAGGTCGGGCGGGAAGTCTGCTGCTCCCGGACAGAGGAGCGCAGCCGCGGGCGCCGAGCGCGAGTGACGGCGGCGGCGGAGACGAAGACCGTGGAGCAGCGGCGGCGGCGGCGGCGGCGGCGGCGGCAGCGGGAGCGGCGGAGACAGACACGCCTCCTGGCGGGGGTTCCTCGCCTCTTGCTTTAAAGGCGCCGCACTCCTTTCCCTGCGGCCCCTGCACACTCTCGGCGGCTACCGCCACCAGGGCGCAGCGCTCCCCCCTGGACCTCAGGAGCGATAGTGCGAGAATTCTGGGCGCCACCAGGCTCGGACGTTATAAGTCCGCTGGCCGAGACTTCATCTCCTGCGCACAGCCCCGCCTGCTCTGGGATGGGGGGGACCGGGACTGAGATGTTCGGTCAGGGAGTGATGAAACCCCCAAGGAATTTGCCTGGCCCCGGGTTGTGACAACACATGTAAGGAGCCCGAGCACGTTCGGTTCTGGGTGGTGGCTTTTATACCTCTTCGAAACCATAGCAACGAAACTTATTTGCTGCCAGGATTTGAGGAGCAGCCCGTAGTCTCCAAAGTGGCCCTTTTAGTCCAACTACTGCCATTTCCCTTTGAGGTTTGCGGTAAAGATTTTGTTTGACCTGCTCCTTACTCCCACTTGCACCTCCTGTGCACACGCTACCAATGCTCTCTCGTCGCGCTGCCCGTACCCCTTTAGATGCCTGGAATCCGCGCACCTCTCCTCGCCTCCGTTGCTGAAAGTAGAAAGAGACTCCCCCCGGGCGTCGGCGAGAAGTCTCTGTGCCTGTCTGAAGGCTTAATGGCAGACGTCTTCTTGGCCCCCGTCCCCGCCCCCGGCCTCCGAGGTCCTTGAACTATCAACCCAAGCAAATCGCAGAAAGAAGTTGGATTTTAGATCTGGTGGGAGCCGAACCTGAGGTCTCAGGCTGTACGGTTGTAGAAAGGAGCCTGGGGAGAAGTCCCGGCTAGGCAGCCGCCAGTATCAATTCCCTGGGGGACTTTTTATCGGGCCCGAGGTGGGGAAGGGCACCTAAGACCTACAGTCTTCGCAAGGCTCGGCTTCAGGGAGGAGCCTCCGGCCACGAGCACTACAGGCTTCCCCTGCTTCTCAGCAAAAACGATTAGCTTCTGCAAACAATCTCTGATTTCTGCTCCTCTGGGTCGGATAAGTCAACATCTATTCAATACCAATGCTATTTTATCCTCGGTCCTACAATATTAACTAGAGCAGAGACTTAGCAAGTTGCCCCCAGAGGAAGTTGGCGAGCAGCGTTTCGCGAGGTTTAACTGAGGCTGAGCCGGAACAGGCCATGCGCTGAGCCCGGAGACAATTTTCAAACGGGTTGTATGAGGAGGGGCCAGGTGAGATCCCGTGGGTCTGCGGGATCCTTCAGCAGTCCTGATCCCCAGCGGCACTCATATCTGTAATTTCGAAGGCCCAGAAGTAGAGAGGCTCTGCATACCCAGGGACTAATTGTCTTGACTGGAGACGAGCGGGCGTTTGTCCTTAGGTTGCTTCCTTCCCTGCAGCCCTGCCCTCTCCCCCTCTTCCACCACCCCCCCATAAAATTAAGCCCTCGTCGAGCCTGGCTCAGCTTCGCCACCCTCCACGCCCTGGGGCTAGCGCCTGATTCAGCCTAGTCCTACAACACACAGAAATAGTCCTGCCCAACCCTACCTGGCTCTTGCTCAAAACCACCAGTCTCTAGCTTCTTGGACACCACCTCGGAGTCTCCTTACCTCCTACTTGCCTACTGTGCCCGCCCTGGTTGGGGAGACTCAGGACTTACAGAGGTTAAGGAGAGATTAGTTAGTGGCAATGGAGAGTCTGTTAGTCATTTAAAGATCCAGGGGGTGGCAGGGAGGCTCCCGTAATTAAGTCAACAGCAGCCTTGTTGTACGGAGTAAATAAATAGTCAATGACTCCATTGTGCCTCGTGGAGCGGGCAGCACAGACGCGTGACTGGCTCTGGGCGCCTGGGCTCCAGCTGCTGTGACCTGCAGCCTAATGGGCCCTCGAGGCAGAGCCCAGTTTGGGCCAGGCCCGGAAAAAAATACCCTATTCAGTCCCATTCCCCCACCGGAGGAATGGTGACAACTTGTCTACTGGCCAAAGACACTGTCCTTGTCATCATACAATTCAGCCTTGCCACTTCCAGGAGGGAGGAGCAAAAAGCTGCACACAGAATAGATTCCGTGCAAATCCCTGGGTGAAGGCAACCTGCTCTGTTTTGTTGTAGCTCTGAGAGAGTAGAACAGGGAGTGTGTCTCATCTGACTTTAAGTGTTCGGCATAGGGTTTGGCATACAGTGAGTGCCGCATGAAAAAATGAGATCACTGGATCAGCCTTACACATACCACACTGTTGTCCCCTACCACCTTTTATCTGGGAAAGGGGAAGCTCCAAACAACTTTCTCTAAGTGCTCTGTGTATTCTTAGAACCTAGTAATAAATCTCTTTTCCAGAGCAACCAGGACACATTTATAAAGGAAGAACAGACACTACTAGCAAGGGCTTGGAGGGGCAGGGGGAGAGCTAGGAGAATGAAACAAATCAAAATTATGCATGTTGTGACAAATTCATTTCCTCAATAACAAAATGGTATCTGAATTCCAATGAGAAAAGTAGAACAACAAGGGAGCATTAGACTACACACACCCATTTAACCCTTCAAGGTAAAATTCTTCCACACCATAAAGAGAGATGTTCCAGAATTTATTTCAGGGTTTATGAGGTCATACTTTAAGGGAGCAAGGATCCCAAGTTTCTTTAGGGTCAGTGGTGAAGCTTTTTCTTCTCGATTCCCAGTCATCCTTAAGAATTAATCTTCTGTCTCTGAGGAGGTCTGAGTTCCTTAGCTAGAGTCTTATGCAGGAACCTACCTCTCTATCTTCCCTTTCTTAGCTCTCAAAGTACTCTTAGAACATTAGCAGGTCTACAATTCTGACTCCTGAGGACCCAGAACAGACCAATCTGAATTGCCAACCTGACTGCAGGTTTTGTTTGCTTGTATGTTTTGGTCTTCCTTGTTTATCTTGTTTTTAGTTTTGTTTTTTTTTTAATGTTTATTTTAGAGAGAGAGAGAGAGAGAGCAGGGGAGGGGCAGAGAGAGGGGGAGACACACTGAACTCACAAACCAGGAGACCATGACCTGAGCTGAAGTCAGACACTTAACCTACTGAGCCACCCAGGCGCCCTTCAGTCTGCCTTGTTTGTACTGAATTAGAACCGGAAAGTATTACTTTGGATCATTTAGTCCGAAGCCTTCATTTTACAAGACACACAAGACAAGGTGAGAGAAGAGGAGTGACTTGCTTGCTCAGGATGTGGCAGAACAGACACTGTCTTCTAGCTGCGTAGGGCAGCAACAGGCTGTCTCCTGTCATCCACTTTCAAAACTTAGAATCATATGAAGTTGAGACTAAAAGAGACTTCAAGAATTTCTACTCTAGTTCAGGGTCACAGAACTTTCTCTCATCTGGAAAAATAAATGTGTATATGTTTACTTGGCCTTGAAATTTTTCATACAATAATAGAAGATACACATATCCCCTGAAAGCTCATTGTGGGCTAATCCACTCCCTACATCCCAGGCTAAAAGCCTCCAGTCTAGTCCAACAACATCATTTTACAGCTGATGAAATCTAAACAGCAACAACAGCAACAACAAAAACCTTAGAGTTGGAGTGAGTTAAGGACAATTCCTGGACACTAGGCATCCTGAGTCCCACCTGTCCCCATTCCCTCAAGTCTTCTTAGCTGTAATTGGACATACATTACACTGAGGCATTAGTAACTCATAATGACTTAATGGATTTTTATCTCAGAATAATTAATATCTGACCTTGAAGGATGGGATCTATTATTCCTTTCTGAAACCTCTCAATATATTTACTGAGTACATACTATCTGTCAGGCACTGCTCTAGTGCTAGCAAAACGGCAGTAAATAAACAAAACCCCTGCCTTCACTGAAGGCAGTTTAATGGCAGGAAGATAGACAACAAACAAATACACAAGCAAATATATAACATGTCAGATAGGAGTGTTAAAGAGAAAAAGCAAAGTGAGCAGAATAGGACATGTTGGGGAGACAGAGATGAGGAAAGGTGTTATGTTACATAGGGTGGTCAGGGAATGTCTCCCTGATTAGTTGACATTTGAGTAGAATTCTGGAGGAAGTAATAGAGAGATCCATGTACCTAGTTGGAAAAGAGGAAATATCAAGTGTCAAGGTCCTATGGTTGGAACAAATGTAAAACCCCTAAGGAAGATCAATGAAGCCAATTCCCAGAGATGAGATGGGAGATTGATAGAAAATCCAGTAAGAGAGGAACAGAGGATCAGGTCTTAGAAGATTTTGGATTTTTCTCTAAAAACAACACAGAAGCCTTGGGAGGGGTTTGACCAGAGGAGATGTATTATCTGACATAAATGTAAAAGGATATCTTTGGCTGTTCTATTAAGATTGGCTAGACTTAAAAAGGGCAGAATTTAGGCAGGACAACTAGTTATGAGGCTACTGAAACAATCCAGAGAAGAGCCAGCTATGGATAGTAGTAAGGCAGTAGCATGAGGATGGTTAAAAAAAAAAAAAAAAAAAAAAAAAGATTACTGATATATTTTTAAGTAAAGCTGAGAGAATTTGGTGATATATAAAATGAGGAATGACTCTAAGATTTGGGGCCTGAATAACTGCAGAATGGAGACAGTATTTATTGAGATGAGAAACACTATAAAAGAAGAAGTTTGGAGGATATAGGATGAATTAATGAAGGAGAATTTGGACATGGTGGATTTCTGACATGCATTAGACATCTAGATAGGCCAAATGGGCAGTTGTATACAATAAATGTGGAGTTCAGAGGAGAGGTATACATTGGGAGTCATCAGGTCATAGAGTTATGAGACAAAAGAGATCATCTAGGGGATAAATATAGACAGAGAAACGAAGCGTTTTCAAGATTGAGCACTGAGACATTCCACAGTATAGGCATTGAGGAGATGACAAAGAAACAGCAAAGGAGACAGAGAAGTAGCAGACACTGAGCTAGAGGAGAACCAAGATTTTTCCCAGAAGTCGAGTGAATAAAGTAATCTCCTGAGTGAGTGACTGCTCAGCTATGCTAAATGCTGCTGATAGATGAGATGAGTGAGCAGTAAGAATTGGCCACTTGACTGACTGGCCACTAGTGGAAGCTACTAGTGAGCTTGATGAGAGTGTGCTTGGACTAGTGGTAGAGATTAAAGCATGCTTGAAATAAGTTCAGGAGAGAATAGGAGGAAAGGAATTGAAGATGGAGAATAAAACCGTTTTTCCCCCAAGGAATTTTGTTTGTAAGTAGAGAAGAGGAACAGGGCAGTATCTAAAGGACAAGGTGGAGCTAAGGGATTCTATTTTTTTTTTTAATTTTAATTTTTTTTTAATTTACATCCAAATTAGTTAGCATATAGTGCAACAATGATTTCAGGAGTAGATTTCCTTAGTGCCCCTTACCCATTTAGCCCATCCCCCCTCCCACAACCCCTCCCATAACCCTCAGTTTGTTCTCCATATTTATGAGTCTCTTTTGTTTTGTCCCCCTCCCTGTTTTTATATTATTTTTGTTTCCCTTCCCTTATGTTCATCTGTTTTGTCTCTTATTTTTAAACAAGAAGATGGTATAGAACGTTAGTATTATGATGGGAGTAAATCAACTGCTGTTGGAGAAGAGATGAATGGTTGCCCTTAACTAGTCATGAGAGGATGCAATCAAGTAGACAAACACAGGGGTTAGCCTTGAATAGAGGGGTCCATTAATTCAAGTAATAGGAGGAATTGGTAATAGGTAAATTGGTGGTGCAATTGGTGTTGAGGGCCTACTTTTCCTATGTGTATGTGAGCTCCAAAGCCCCAGACTGGGCTGCCTTGCTCCATAGATACCTTCCTTACTATTCTCTGGCTCCCACCATCCTAAGTCTCAGAATGGTGCCTGTTTGCCCTCCCAGTAGCTTACATACTGGATTTTTCAGGAAGGCAAGGGAAAGGAAGGAGAAAATAGGAAGTGGAGAGGATGTGAGGTCCTCTTGTTATTCTTTGCATTTTCTTTATGAAATAATAATAAAAAACATAAGCTGAGGGTCTTGGAGAGAACATATTAGATGTTTAGGGAGAATAGAGAAAGTGTGAATTTTTTTCAAGTTTTTTTATTTATTTTAAGAGAGAGAGAGAGAGAGAGAGAGAGAGAGTAAAGTAAGGGAAGACCAGAGAGAGAAGGAGAAATAGAGCATCCCAAGTGGGCTATGCACTGACAGCACAGAGCCCAATGCGGGGTTCGAATACACAAACCTTGAGATCATGACCTGAGCCAAAACCAAGAGTCAGATGTTTAACAGACGGAGCCACCCAGGCACCAGAAGAAAGTGTGAGATTTTTATTTAGAAGAATGGAAGAGTGAAATGATAATGAAATCTAGTTGGATGTTTGGCCTACACTCAGAGCCACTTGAAATTAATGATCAAGAATCTAACTAGTGAGCATGATCATGTACTCTCCCTTTTTTTTTTAAGTTTTATTTTTATTTAAGTAATCTCTACACTCAATATGGGGCTCAAACTCATCACCCTGAGAGCAAGAGTCACATGCTTTTCTGACTTAACCACCTGGGCACCCCTCATGTACATTTCTTTGGCCATCTTTAGTGTATAAGAGCAAGTTTGGAGTAGGTAAAGAGTTGCATTCAAGAAAGGTTAAGGTTTTGCCAGGCTAGTGTGATGAAGAGATAGGGAAATGATGGAGTTAAATGTGTATGCAAGGTTGTTCTTATGTTGATAAACCATGAAAAGCAAGAATAAAGTGAGGATACAAAGAACCAAGAAGGGATCAAAAAAAGCTGATAGAATTAGTGGGGTCACTCTTTGGTACAAGTTTTGATGTAGCTGGGGTAATGAAGAGAGTGAATGAGTTGAAAGGTAGCATGTGAGGGTTTAAGAGTTAGTGATACTTGAATTTAAATTATAGAGAAGATGTAGCTTTGGACAATGATAAAGCCTATGACCTCATTGTTAAAGATAGCCACTAGCCACATGTGTCTGTTTAAATTTAAATTTTAATTAATTAAAATTAGCTGTCATGGTGGGTTTGCTGAAGAAGACCACTGGCCTTGTGTGATTGGCTATATGTGAGAGTCCACACGAGAGGCTTAGAATATTGTACACAAAGATTCTTGATGATCTTGAGCAAATTCCTAAAAATGCAGCATATAGAAAGTATACAGTATAGATTACAAATAAAAAGCTGGGTATGGTTAAAGCAGAACCGGATGTTAAGAAATTTTAAAAGACTAACTTCAGGGTGGCCAACTAGAAGAGGTGATTCTTCTGGCTGAAAATGAACTAAATCGGGCAAGAAAATGATACAGTGGAAATCATGGAAGCCTTTAACAGAAGAGCCTCTCGCCATCCAATGGAAATGGCCAATATCATTATTAAATGAAGAGTGTGTTGATGCGAAACTGATTTAATTAAATGTTCTGTTATATGAAAAAAACTAAAATCCAGTTTCTCAGTCACATCAGTCACTTTTCTAATGGTCAATAACTACATGTGTCTGATGGCTACCATATTGGGCAGTGCAGATACAGAATATTTCTGCCGTTATGAGAAGTTTTGGTAGAACAATGCTGGAGGAAGTCTGGGAGTAAGTGATGGAGGTAGGTAGAGGACAAGATGGTTAGAGGAGTGAAGGTCAAGGGAGAAAGGGCACGGTATTTGAAGTATCATTGATTTGGATATTGAAATCATCAGTAATGATCACAGGAATAGTTCTGATGAGAGTGACAATGAGAGTCTTCAAGGAATGGGCTGGGAGTGGTGACACAGGAAGAGAAAGAAAGGTTAACAAGTGGTAAAGTCTGTTGGCATAAACTTTAAAGTTCAAGGGTTTTAGGAAGGAAAAGTGAATATTGATATCTGGAAGCAGCAAGAATACCTACTCCATCTCCAGGCCCAGTGGCAGTTATGGTGAAGGAGAGAAATAGCCATCACATGAGAAGTCTGCAATTCTCTAAAGGAAAAATTCAGAGAAGAAGCTGTTAACAAACTAAAAGTTCACAGGGGTACAGTGGAAGGGTTTTTATTTGGGAATGTACATAGCAATTTGGAGATGAGAAATGATACGGGATGACCTCCAAGCTCAAGGCTTTTTGTAAGGGCTGATATAAATAGAGGTGAAAGGCAAGTTGGGGTTAAGCCTAATGGTCTCCAAGGAATATTGCGGTGCTGTGGCTGTGTTATTTGTGGGGTAGATGAGTGGGATTTTCCTGGGATCCTCTTTTTTACTTCTTCCTATGAAGGTGTGGATCGGGGAAGGTCTTATCAAATGCATAATTCCTATTTTAAGGATAATAAGTCTAATACAGAGGGAGGTCATGTAACTTGCCTATGGGCACACAGCTAGCAAATGCAAAAGTAGGATTCCAACCTTTGTAGCTTATTGTTCTTGCAAGTACATCAGAGGAGGCAGGTAGAATACAATAGAATCTGCCCCAGCTCTCTGCCTATTATCCCAAAAGGTTTCAGATGTTGCTGTAAACTGTGAGGGATAAAGCCCTACAGATCAGGCTGGGAATGCACAGGACTGAAGAATATGGAGCAACTAGGATTGAGCAGATTTGCTTCCTCAGCAAACCCTTGAGAAAAGCCTTTGTCTGGAGCCAGAAATCGGAAACAGCTGCTTCTCAGTGGGGAAACCAGCTTAAAAGCAAGCTGAAGGCTCTTCCTCTCAGACTTTATCAGAGTCCAAGGAAAACCCCAGAACTTGATCATATCCCTTAAGAGTGTTCTCAATAGAACCTAAAGGATATTTTTCACCAAGGGCTCATTTCTTGTAATAAGTAAAACTAAAGACAAAAACTTCTAGTAATGACCGTACATCCATAATGATAATATCTTCCTAGTTATTCCTTCTATGGTAGAATCTATACCTACTAGCTATATTCTCACTGTCTATGTAAATGTAAATGTTTAGTGCCTTCCAAAATGGGAAATGGAGATTATTCCTAAGAACATTGTGTCCATGGGTTGTTTTAATCAATGAGAAGATAGAGTTAACTTGTATACATCACAGGATTCAAGCAAACTTTGTAAACTGGTTCAGAATGTCAAATAGGGCTTTACAGTTTTGTTTTTGTTTTTTTTTTTTTTTCAATTCAGCACTGAAACATTCTGATTGATTCACTTCATCATAAAATAAGTTGTTGGAAACAGAATTAGGGCTGTTTCCTTAATGGGTTCTGCCTAGAGAAGTCATCAGTGTTATAGAAAGCTGCTATAGAGGACCTTTAGAAACTGACCAGGGTGCCAATAGATTTTTCCTCCTTTACTTTAAAGCAGTGGTTCTAATTAGCAAAGTTTTCAAATTTATTATTGCAGGATTTCAAATTTCTTAAAGCTTCAAGAGCTGACATTTATTAGGAATATGGACACGGCTGACCACCTACCTTTTACATTCCTTCCTACCAAAGGATCACGTGGACTGTTGGAGCACGGCTGTCATGACCTTGTTTGCATGTGCACTGTTGGAGAGCACACAATAGAGGTAATAGAATTCAGTTATGGTTTTTAATTCTGTAAATTAATGGCTGAAGCAATAAGTTTAAAATGAAAAGGAAATAAAAGGAGAGGAAGCTAGAATCGAAATGCAGGCCCATATTCTGTATCCTAAAGGAAAGTGTGAGAATCGAAAAATAAACTTTTATTTTGCAGTCTATTGTCCTGACAAACTTTTAATATATAACTGTTTTAATCTGTTGCCGGATCAGTGTCCCTTTGTAAACATATGTTAAATCTGAGTGCAAAGAGATGAACAATAGCAATGCATCACTTAACTGCATCAACATTTTATGTAGTTGATCGTGTAAAAAATCAGAAGCAGATTTAGCCTTTTCTGTGGACTGTAGGGACTAAGGGTCTGTTGACCACATTTCTGCTTTACAAACAGAGCTATCCAACCAAGACTTGTTTACTAACTGGAAATGTGGTCAAACACACTGTCCTTGATATTTTATTTGCTCTTCTAGGCTAACAAATTGATAACTTTGGAGTTATTTTGACAAAACTAGATACATATATAATTAGGAAAATAGAAGAAAAGAATCTGTGATATGGAAATGAATGATATCTGAATTAGAAATTGTTATTTTGGTGGGTAAAACAGAAGAAATGTAGTAATGTCCATATTTTCCAATATTTACCCTTTATATTATTTTATTTAATTAATTTAAGTTTTTTAAATGTTTGTTTTCGAGAGAGAGACAGAGCACGAGTCAGGGAGGGGCACAGAGAGAGAGGGAGACACAGAATCTGAAGCAGGCTCCAGGCTCTGAGCTGTCAGCAATGAGTCTGTCGTGGGGCTCGAACTCATGTACTGTGAGATCATGACCTGAGCCGAAGTCGGATGCTTAACTGACTGAGCCACCCAGGTACCCCTAATATTTACTCATCTTAAAGCAAGACATAGGTTTCATATTTATATGCACTTCATTATATTTATAACACTACAATAGGGGAATTAGGAATTAAGATCCAATTTTCAGAAGCCAGAATTTTGGAAATTGGTCTCAATTACATGAGGGTAAATTTAGGATTTGCAGATCTTTTTCACTTATTTCTCCTCATTCTATACTTATAGTAACTATTACAGAGAGTCAAGGTTTATATCCTCCTCACTTCATAAATGAATAACAAAAGGTTCAGAGTAATTTTATGGCACAGCAAAAACAACCTTACACAAAGAGTTCCACAAACTGAATTTCTATTAATATATAATGTCTTTGGTAATTCAGTTAACACCTACATGCTTCTGTTTCCTCATTTGTAAAATCAGGAGCAGGAATTAATTTTGAAATCTATGAGGTCCTTGCAATTAAAACAAACAAACAAACAAACAAACAAACAAACAAATAATAGTTTCTTGACAAACCAGGATCTCATTAAAGTCACTGGTGGAACAAGGACAGTACTCAGGACTCAGAATGGACTATTATCCAGATGATGAAACATGTCTGAAATCAAAAGCTGACCTGCAGAAGATGTATAGTTGTCTGCTTTTTTCCTTTACTTAGAGTCATCAGAAACATACAAAACTTATAATCTATCTTAAAAATATATCTTCCTACCAAAAAAAATATAAATTTTGTTCACTTAGCAAAAACCACTAAAAATACTAATCTGATAATTTTGTGCCTAAAGTTAACATATACAGGAAATGATAATGATAAAAAAATTTATAAATATCACCCTGATTAAACTCACTCATTATTTCGACCGAAGCAACTAAACATTTGTAAGGAAAATTATGCGACTGAATATACTGGGTTGAAAGGTATTCTCCTCTAAAATTCATGTCCACATAGAACCTGTGAATGTGAGTTTTTGTAGGTGTCTTTGTAGGTGTAATCAAGGTAATATGATGTCATACTGGATTAGAGTGGGCCCTAAATTCAGTATGGCTGGCATCTTAGAAGAAAAGGGAAATTTGGACACAGACACAGATGAAGGGAGGTATGCCATGTGAAGATGGAGGCAGAGAGAGATAGGAGTGATACATCTATAAACCAAGGAACACTAAGGGGTGCCAGCAACCACCAGAAGCTAAGGGAGAGGCATGGGGAAATTTCTCCTTCAGAAATCCGAGGAACCAACACTACCAACACCTTCGTTTTGGATTTCTGACCTCCAGGACTGTGAGAAAAGTAATTTTTGTTGTTTCAAGCCACCCATGTTGTAGTACTTTGTTATCTGACCAAACAATATTAACAACTACTCATTTCAATTGAACTCTCAACACAGACCTGCAATTTTTCTCTCTGACTCTTCTATAAAATTATTATACATCTCCTACCTTCCCCTCCAAACCTCATTGCAGCTTATAACATGCTTCATTCCTACTCAAGACAAAAGAAGCCATCAGACAGGAATTCTCTCATCACCCATCAGCAAATATACTCTGCTGCTGTTGCCACCAGTTTCCATATTATGCCATATCCTTGATCATCCAAAAGATGGCATGATCCTACCTTTTCTTTTGAAGGCCATCCTGTGATTTATGTCCTGGATTCTGCACCCACATATATTCTCAAGCATTCTGATCCTGTCGTTAAGCATCTCCTTCTTAAAAAAAGAAAAGAAAGAACTTTCCATCCCATGTCTGTCTTCAGTTACAGTCCCATTTCATCATTTATCTTCAAAGCAAAAGTTCCTGAGTAATCTGAGCTTGTTTCTATTTCCCTATATTGCCTTCTTGACATACTCCACTTGGCATCTCTCCCCTCCATTCCATTGGAATTGTTCTTGACAAGGTAACCAGCCTGTTCCACATTGCTCAGTCCCGTGTTCCTGTTTTTCTCTTTTCTTCTTGATTTCTCAAGAGCATTTCATACTTGTAGACCAATATCACTTTGTTCAATATCACTTTTATTATGATTTAAAATGCTTTTATCACTGTTTTTGTTGTCATGATTATTTTAATGTTGGCACTACCATGTTTTTCTGCTTTTCTTTTTCAGTATCCTTTATGAGATCTCCCTTGTCTTGCTGATTTCTAAATGTTGGAGTGATCCAGTTTAAATCTTCTCTCATACTACCAAGTGAATTAATCCAATGCCATGTCTTTAAAACACCATCTATATGCTTAAGACCTAAAAATATTTTATCTTCAATTCTTACTTCTCTCATAAGCTCTAGAGTCTTATACTCAATTCCACTTGAATATCTAATAGGACCATGTCCCAAACAGAACTCCAAACCTATCTGAAACCTTTTACTTTTAGTCTATCACATATCATAAATAGCAGCAACATCTATTCCATTGTTCAAGTCAAAACCATGGGTCACTCATGATTCTCCTCTTTTTCTCACCACCGCCCCCATTGCAAATTCATTGCCAAGTTAGCTCTCCTTCTAAAATATATCCAAAATCTATCCATCTCTTCATGTTCATTGCTATGACCTTGACCTAAGCCTCTATTATCTCTCATCTAGCCCACTGCCATAACAGATTATATTGTATCTTTGCTTTCTGCTCTTCTCCCCTACAATCCACTCCCCACATAGCACCAAAGTTACCTTACACAGCATCTCCCTGCTTCAAACTCTCTGATATGTGATCCATTCAATGAAGTTTGTCATAGTCAACTCCTTACAATGGTCCTACAGAGTCTACTCTTAGTCTAAACTTAATTTCCTATCAAGTTCAGCCTCTATCACAATGGCCCCATTGTGAAAAATATTGCTTGTTTTTTCCCTTTTTTCCTAAATACACAATGTTCCTTTAGCCCTCATGGTCTTTGTACTCATTTGCTCGCTTTGCCACACTTCTTGTTACTTCTGCCTAGAGTTCTCTTGCCCTAGATATTCATGTGGTTGAATTATTGTCATCTTTCAGGTCTTAGTTAAGTCATTGCCTTCTCCAAGACGGCTTCCCTAAACCATCCAACCCCACCTGCTATGGTCCATCATGTTTTCCTGTTTCCTTTTCTTCTTAGCATGTATCAGTATCTGGTTCACTATAATATAAGCCCCATAAGAACAGGGACCATGATGTCTTTATTTATCACTTTAGTCCCATAGATTAAGTAGACAACAAACATTTATTGATAAAGTCTTATTATCTCACAAGTACTATGCAAAATACAACTGATTTAGTCACAGAGATATTATAATTGCTTACATGTAAAACATGTGTTTATCTCATATTCTTCATATCATATATGATATAAATTGTGAATTATGTCCATTCATAATTACAAGTTAAAATATTATAACAATTATTTCTACAAACTTATAAACTTCAAACTTTTTTTTTCTTCCACAAATAGAACTTCACAATTAGATACAAGGAATACAATGGTCACTGCAGATGACCAATTTTCAGAGGTAAGCCTCTGTTGTTTTTCTGGTCATTGGGCAGCCAATCCAGAAGACAGCAATTCTATCTAATTGCGCTCAAAAGGACCAGAGTTTTTAGTTCACATACTAATAGTGCATTGGCCTTTTCACTGTCACCAAGACAATATTATTGGGGATATTCATTATATTCTAATTATTTCTCCCTTTTCCCAAGATTACTTGTTTGTGATTGTTTAAGGCTCTGTCAGGTGCTCTATGTTCAACTTTCTCCTATAATATCTGATGGGAGCATAGAAAAGAGAAAACTACGTATTGCTTTCTTCTGGGTCCTTATACTGCTTTGTGGATTGAACAAGGAACAAATCTTTATTGAAAACTGTTATATGCAGACACTCTGTTGGGTGTGCATAAAATTTTGCATAGTTTACTTCATTAAATTCTGCTAAAACAATCCTTTAGGGAAGATGTGGAGATTAGGTGTGGTCTTCAGATGTTAGGTGATTGTTGAGCCTAATGCTGCTTACTTCCAAAGTTCACACTCTTTTCACTCTACTCTCAGAGAACAACTCTGATAACAAAGAAATAACATTTTTAAAGTGACATGTATTAGGTCAGATAGGAGGCTTTCTCCAGGCTGAGCATATGCTTTGATAATATGCTTGGTTTCACATCAGTACCATCAAGGAATTTTTAAAATAGTGTTCCCCTATTTTCTATAAAGTTGGTTATATTCCAGAAGGACAACTCTGAAACATTTTGAAAGTAAACTAATTTTCAGGGCCTTATCTCAGCATATTGTTGAAATATCCCATTTATGTCAGTTTTCTTACACTGTTTCATACAGACAAGAACAACAAAAAGCAGGGTTGTTGTTGTTGTTGTTGTTGTTGTTGTTGTTGTTTTTGCTTTTTTTTTTTCCTGGTTGAAATACCTTTTAAACAGAAAAGAATCCTAACTTCGAACTCCATTGACCCTATGTAAACTCTTCAATTTCAAAACTGATTTTAAGTCTGGCAGTTTCTATTGCCTGCATTAGAATGGTGAAGGAAATCTAAGATTAGACCTTTGAATGTGGGAAAGGAAGGTGGAATTGATAGAAAACAGGAGAAGATGTGTGCCCCAACTCATTTCAACTGCAAAGTGAGGACTACCCCACCCTGGGTAAAGATTTTTCTAAAGATTGGAGCATATTGATGAAAAAACATTCTAAGACTATGATGAGTCTTCTTATATAGTAATTATATTAATTAACTTGTATACATCTTGTGTACTATTTAATGCAGAATTGGAACACATGATCTGCATATACAACAAAATAATTGAAATTGGACACTTTCAAGAAAATTTTACTTATGTTTACAGATGAACGCATGTTTTCTAATTAGAAAATATGCACACACATGAGAATATTTCATAATGTGGGTACTTGTTTACAAGTATATAATTTCTGCATTTACTTTTTAGCCCCTTCTATCTCCCTTAAGAGTACACAGACATACAGTGATTTTTGTCTTTGTCGAAGAAAGTGCTACAATTTCTAAAGCTGCCCATTGAGTGTTTCTGAGCCATAGCCAAGAGCTATTTCAAAATGAGGACAGATTTCTTTTCTCCCTGGGGACAGACAGCATGATGCTTCCTCAGCCCTGCATTCTAAGCCTTTCTCCCTCAGATCTTGTCCAATCCCTGGCGCAAAAAGACACTTCTTCTACTATTAAAATGCTGACAGCAATCAAGGTGGGAGTAAGTCTATTTTTTATTCATTTCATGTTAAATTAAATCATCTGTAATTCTGCAACCATGAATTTAGCCATTCACTTAAAGAGAAACAAAAGAGATTTCAACCACTCCATTGGAAAAGAAACAACTACCAAATTGTTCTCAGATATAGGTCAAGAACAGGTCATTGTGAATGAAGCTAAACATAATTATGACATACATTCATAATTCCTGGCATTGTGTTCATTCGCATCAAAGACCATGAAAAGAGGGTGTTTTAGATACCAACGGTTACAACCATCTTATCTAGCTGACCCATTGCTATGTTTTCTCAAGCCTGGCTTCCCCTCCATCTTATTTGCATCTGCTATAGTAGAACAACCATGCATTTTGTTATTGTTGCATTGTTTTTCCAATATAGTGGCTTTTTCATATTTTCGCAGGACTTGAACAACCTGCATATAAATTCTCACAACATCCCTTCGGACTTCCCACATGGATTTAAACACCATATGCAATTATGTCATTTATATCAGTACAGAGAAACCAAGAAAGGTTAATGTCCCAATGCTTTTAACAGAGTTCTTTCTGCATCATACCACTTTATTTCTCTGTGAGAAAAAAAAAAATTATAGTCATAGATGGTGATAAAAGAATTGAACCAAATAAGTCAGTATCATATTAATGATATCGAATCTAGCTTTGGCTCTCAGATTTTCCCCAACTTGCTACAATACTAGCACAAATGAAACTACCAACATCCTTCTCCACTATTTGGATTTTCTACCTATTTAATGTCCAGGGTGGAAGAGGAATGGAAGAAGGGAAAGTAATACATCTTGCATGTGAATCATTTGCTTTATGAAGAAAAACAGTGTTAAATGATAAGTTTCAAAAATCCCTAATATCAATCCAATTTTGATATGAAAACAAGAGAAACATATTTTAATAACTCATCTCAACTACTACTTTAGTGTTTTTGTTTGTTTAGTGGGGAGGGTGTGTGTGTGTGTGTGTGTGTGTGTGTGTGTGTGTGTGAATTTTTTTCTGAATGCATGTGACCACGGCAGAATTCTCTCATCAGGACCAAGATTCCTGTTTGCTACTTGGAACAGACTTACATTTAGCCAGGAGCAAGTGCACAAATATTTCTACACTATTCTTGCTGTCCCCTGACTATCAACTGCCATACCAGAGCTCTAGCAAAATTAGGACTTCACACAAGAGAAGGCCAAACTAACTTGAGAGTTGAACATAAAGCCAGGGACTTTATACAAAACAGTTACAAAGAGCTACCAACCTATGCCCATGAAGAAACAGGGATCTAAGATGAGAGATGAATGAGTAAAATAAGGATGGCAAACAGAACTCAGGTTCCACAAACTGAGGATCGAGATCTAAGCAGCAGAGCTGGAGACTCAGACATTTCAAGAAAGCACATGAGACCAATTAAAGACGGTGCCGCCTTCATCCAAAAATATTAAAATAAAATAAAATAAAATAAAATAAAACAAAGAAATGAACTATATAACCATACAAAGACATGGAAGAATCTTAGATGTCTATTAGTAAGTGAAATAAGCCAACCCAGAAAGGCTACATATTTTATGATTCCCACTAAATCACAATCTGGAAAAGGCAAAACAGTAAAAAGATCAGTTCATGAGGGGTTTGAAGGGAGGGATGAATAAGTAGGAAGAAGAGGATTTTTAGGGAATGACACTATTCCTTATGATATAAAATTGGTAGATATATGTCATTATATATTTGTCAAGACCCATAGAATGTACAACACCAAAAGTGAATCCTAATGTAAACCATGAATTTGGGGTGATAATGATGTGTCAGTGTAGGTTCATTGATTGTGACAAAAGTACCTCTCTGGTGCAGGATGTTGACAGTGGGGAAAGCTGTGTGTGTTGTGTGTGGGGAGTGGTGGATGGAGGTATATGCAAACTCTACTTTCTGCGCCAGTTTTCTATGTACCTATAATTTACCTAAAAAATAAAATCTATTAAAAAAAAAAAAGATGATACCATCAAGGTCAGAGCAGAACCAGCAGTTCAGCTGACCAGCAGTCAGCTTTAGCACTGACTCTGAACATCAGGCCCAAAGAATCCCAAGCATCTTGCTGTCCAGGGCCAGGCCCAACATTAGAGATAAAAGAACAGGATTGAACTTAGCATTAGATGATGCTGTGAACTGAACCGTATGCTCCCAAAACTCATATTTTGAAGCCCTAACTCTCAATGTGATGGTATTTGGAGATGGGACCTCTAGGAGATAATTAATTTAGATGGTCATGAGAGTTAGACCCTCATGATGAAATTAGTGTCCTTATAAGAAAAGACACCAGAACACTCACACATACACACGTACTGTCTCTCTCTCTCCCATGTGAAAACACAGTGAGAGCGTGGCCATCAGAAAATCAGAAAGAGAGCTCTCAGCAGAACCCAACCTTGCTGGCACCCTGATTTCAGAATTCCAGCCTCCAGAACTGTGAGAAGGTAAATATCTGTTGGTTAAACCACAAGTCTATGGTATTTTGCTATGGTAGCCTGAGCAGGCTAAGACACATGTTATCAGCCAAGTCTCGTTTCACTTCAACTAAGGTCCATAAAGCCCAACCTAAAACTTTGGATGTGGTAGATATTGACCATAGTCTTCAATCCCGCAAATTTCCTATCTTTGCTTTCTTCCTTTGGTCAGTAGCCAGATGCATTTAAATCTTTCACTAGGTGCAGAAAAAAATTGCTGAAGGCTAGAAAAAGTATTTAGATATCTACAATCCAATTTTGCTTTGCAAAAGAATATTATGGTACTCTGGATGAATACTTATTCTTCAATATAAAAAAAAAGTGAAAAAAATTTTAAGAATACAAATGTATGGTGGTAAAGGGATCCATAAGATCCATTAACCTTTCTGTATTAAGTGTAAATGCAAAAGAAAATTAGAGGAAATATGGATAAATATGATATTTTATTGTTTGTAAAACCTTGTCATTGAAATAACTTCAAAAAGATACCCTGTGTTTTTTTTCTTATTCTTGGATTTTCTATATAGTTTCACATTCATCAAAGCCATTCTCTGCTTATTCTGACTCTTATTTACAGAGTAACACAGCCTCATCCTTTCAATCTACATACAGAAGTTGCCCTAGGGTTTTGTTTTGTTTTATTTTTGCTCTTCCCTAAAGAGACAATGATTAGAATCTGGCAACATGCCCCAGGGAATGAATGGCACATTGAAGCTTTGTGAAGGTTTAGTGATAGAAGTTGTCTGTGCCCTTCCTGGCTGCGGTCAGGGACTGAGGACTAGGGATATGTGGTCAAGGCTCTGCCTATGAAGCAATCCATATACACAAATATACATACATAATGCAATAATGCCCTGTGCTTTTGTTAGTAAGAAAATAAAACTGAAAATTCCTTTTTTTTTTACTGTGTATTCATCTTTGAGAGAGAGAGAGAGAGAGAGCAAGAGAGAGTGGGGGACAGGCAAAAAGGAAAGAGACAGAATCTGAAGCAGACTCCAGGCTCCAAGCTGTCAGCACAAAGCCCAATGTGGGGCTCAAACCCACAAACCAGGAGATCATGACCTAAGCCAAAGTCAGATGCTTAACCGACTGAGCCACCCAGGAGCCCTGAAAATACATTTTTGATTTCATGCCTAAGAGACAATAAAAATACTAGAAACTAAAAATGAACTCCATCCCAACTAAAGAATTGTAACATTTCCATAGACATTAAAAGAAAGAAATCTCCTAGAGAATGGGGAGTGGGAGAAGTAACATTCAGGGGCAAAGGCAGGAATCACTCTCCCTGCCCCCCTTGCTAGCCTATTCCATGGATATGATGTTATTAAAGTGCCACTTGCAAGAGTTTGGCTGTCACAGCTCCTCCTGGCTCTACATCTGCTCCCCTGCAGGGAAGGCTGTGGCTCCATATGCTTGATCCCCAGAGTAACACTGCCCTTTCAAGATACCTTCTTCTGGAGGCATCTATTCTTCCCCAGTACTACAATTCATTATGATGACAAATGCTTGTACTAGCACCATGTATTGAGGGCCTGCTAAGTGCACATCCTCTCATTTAATACTTAGAGCAAACTTTATAAGTGCGTTTTCTTTCCATTTTCTATACAGGATACAGAGATTCAAGGGAAGTAACTTGACTAAGGTCACAAAACCAGCAAGGATGAGAGACATAAGTTTAATCCATGCTTCTTGGACTGTAGCCCATTTAACCAGAAATATGTGGTGCTGTGTTAGGGTTTTGCCTAGAAAGCAATTTGACACATAATTTTATATTAAAATGAGTATGCATGGCTTTTTATATAACACACTGTCAATTTTATAAGGAATTTAAGAAGACATGGGACATCAAAGACATTTCTAGGTATATTAGGCCACCGTGGGCCATGTCTCAGATCCTCCCTCAGTTTTATTCTCCTGTGTTATTTGATGTCATTGGGTTGGAAAGTGGGAAGTATGCTTCTTCCATGCAACTATTATAGCAGGCCAAATTTCAGCTTTTATAAATAAATTTTCTGAGAACAAATGGAAGAAAGCATGCTCCATAAAAACACAAGAGCTTAGACATAGAATAAATAAAATGTAGAATCCATTGTGTTTTGGCTGACATAAAGTTCAAGTTCTTACTTCATTCCCGTCTCACTAGGTGCTAGAAAAAAACACCAGGACAGCCAGGCTGATGTGCATTTGAATAGCCACTGTGCTTAGATTTGGACAGCCTATGGTTCTCTCTACACCCTCACCCCTTGCCCCCTTTCAGGGACACATGGAACAACTGATCCTCACTCTACCCCACAGCCATCCCGACCTGAGAGAACACCTCCCTATCTGGACCCAAATATCCCTCCAGCACCCCATTTTACACTAACTGTAAAGAAGACTTTGCCATCTAAGAGCCAGGGACATGTGCTTGCAGATCCCTCCCCCATGGGGCTTCCTTGTTGCAGCAGAGATTCCTGAAACAGGACTTACCCTTTTCCATCTTCTTTGTTCCTCTGAACCATAATGACTCTCCCCACTACTATTTTAAGATGGGCTCACCTTCCAGTCTACCTGAAGACAGGAAATGGTTTTCTTGAGCATTCAAATGGCCATGATATCTGCTGATTTCATCCAAGTAGAATCTCCTTCTCATGACACTCTCAACCAGACTGAGGCCATCACTACTTGGCAGGAGTATTTTCCCAAGGTGGGACAAATTGGCAGTGACAGCTTAGAAATCCTAGAGTTTCACCTTAGGTTTCTGTAATCCAGAACCAAATAAAAGCCTATTATGTATAGTAGATACAGGGTTTTAAAAATGAAGACAAGATCTTGGAACACATATCTGAGCTACATGTCTCCAGAAGCACCATTTCCTTTACCTCTTTTTCTCTTCTATCCACTGTGCCCTCATCACAATGTCCAGACACTGAAACATATCCCAAGGCAGTGTACAGGAAGTGGTAAATGAACAGTAAGCCTAAACTTCCCTCCCCAAATGAGAACTTAAAGACTCAAATGAATGCCCCTTCTAGTGGGTGGGGGAGTTCCCAGTGCAGGCAGGTGGCATTGCTGTTTCCATCACCTTACAAACTAGGAGAGCCCTGAGAAAAATTCATGAAATCACATGGCCTAATGCTATTCCCCTGCTGTCCTTTTACCTTTGAAAACAGTTTCATTCCCCCTCAGTAAAACAGTAAAAACAGTCTTTCAATAGCAAAGAATATATTTTAGAAATGTATGGTGGAAAGTATCCAAATATAGAGGTTTCCTATCCTGCTTTTTCCTATTTTTGCTTTGCAGCAAATTCTATAATGAAAAACTGGAAAGAAATAACTCTTCATTGTCCCCATCCTTTTCCAAATGAATTTGCAAATCTTCTGGTTTGTCCTTCCATCAAAAAATTATGAGTTTTTAAAGTCTGCAAGATATGACCCAAATTCACCCCATTCTGCCTCCAATCACAAAAGCATAATAGTCTTTCATTTTTTTAACAGAACATGACTTTGGTGTAGAAGTTCTTTATTTTGATACAAATCTCATTCTGCAAGAAAACATGAATAGTCAATATTTCCTCATGTATCATGCTGTTCATCTACAATAACCAATTTATTCAAAGAGATTTATTACCTTGCCCCAGCCCACTGCTTAGCACTGACAAAGCTGATAAGAAATTCACTATATTTATGAAACTACAACCTTTTTGGTTAGGTAGAAAGGAGGTACACATAAAGATGTGCAATGAGTATGCTCTTACATAACTGGAGATGAAATCACAGGGTGTTGAAACCGACAGAGCTATCTTAAAGAGCCAAGTGCTGGCAAACCCTACAGAGGGGTCCCCTGGGCTCCCACTTAGAAGCACTTCTATTAAGGAGAAGCTGTATGTACAAAAATGCCAACTCCTCCATATCTTGACAAGTATGTGTCAGTGTTAAGTTTCCATTAAATGCAAATTTGATCTTTTATAAAATCATGCTTAAAGCTAATATCATAGAGCATCAATTAGACTTCTGTATGCTTTTAGAAGGTTGAATAATTGCATTCATTTAGAAGCTACCTTGTGATATGTATAAAACAAAATTCCAACAAGTTTAACTAATTACAACACAAGTCAAATTCCATTCTCAAATTTAAATAAAGCCATCCTATTATTTGTTTACTTACTTGTTTTTTAGGGTTTTTTTGTTTTTTGTTTTTTGTTTTTCCTCTGAAGACTTCTGGTCCTTGAAATCAATAGTAACTGATTTATTCTGCAGTAATGCTTTCTTTACCAGGCATGAGAGTTGGGAAAAGGGAGGACTGCGGATCTTTTAAACTATATATTTAAACCTTAACAATGTTAATCATAATAACACAATCTTATAAATATATTTTATGTATCTAATTACTCAAAGAAAATACATTATTCAGTTAGATTTCAATCCTGTCCTCTACCCTGCAAGGTAGGTAAAACAAGTGTTTTTATTGAACAGAGGGGAAAAAACTAAAGCTCAGAGAAGTTAAGTGACTTTTTCAAAGTCACTTAGTGAAAGAACACAATATGGAAATCTTCAGACTCAACAAAAGTGCTCTTTTTGTCAATAAAGTCTTTGGAAAGTATATTTAGTTCTCTGCTTTATAAAATAGAAGTTTCTCAAAATATTTCAAAATTTTCTTGATGAATCAAAATTTTTTATGAATAACTGACAAATTGAACCATGCAGTAATATATTGCTATTTTCTGCTCTTTGGAGTATGAAAGATTGCTTTCTCCAACACTGTATAATTCCAGAATGCTGTGCTGTTCTAATTGGTGAGCTTTAGTCTTAAATTGGCACTAAGAATCCCTAGAGGGTTATTGAGTCGTACAGAACTTAACTTGCCCTTATACTAAATGCCCTCAGAATGCTGTAGTGCATTAATGGAGGATGTGTCTCTCCCTCTCTCCGTTGTTATCTACAGACACTCCCACCATTGTTCAGATGTCAGAAAGTTGTCCCACCACCATTTTCAATCCCCAAAGGAACTTCCAATATCATCTTTTTTGCTGTTCCTATTTTTCCTGTCTCTGTCTTCTTTAGTCTTGCTAAGATGTTAGTTATCACATCCAGTGAGACTGTTCCTACCTTTTTGTTTGTATCTGTGGTTCTTTTCAGCAATCTTTCCCACTATTCTTATCTATCTATCCATCTATCTATATCTATATATTTGAATTTATGGTTGGCTAAAACTGATTACAAATAAGTGAGAACACGGCTATTCTCAGTAGAACAAATTATTCAGAATATGTAATACTTAAATTGTCACTGAATTGATAAAATGAAAGAAAACGATGACTCCCAATGTAGTAGCTGTAATAAATCAAAGGATATTTTGGATCCCTATAGTCTCTGATACAGAGAACAAGGAATATCTCTAGTGGAAAAACAAGACCATGGAACAGTTATGGAGTAGAGAGTCTAGTGACTATCTGAATTAAGCCCTGAAGTTCTCAACCTCTTTTTCTGAATCCACATATAAGATGATTCTCACAAGCATGAACTACTTTCTAAGTTTATTCCTGGTACACATATCACAAATCTATCCTTTTCTCTCTCATTCGAAATTACATATAGGAATGAAAATCAGTGTGAATGATACTATTCTATGGATAGTCATCCTAAAGTAAAATGTAAACCCTTGGCAAATGTGGCACTTTATCTATCAATAGAAACAAATTAATCACAAAACACAACCTATAGGCTGCCATAGCAAAGTGTCAGAATGAAAGTCCAAGTCCTTATGTAGAAACTGAGCTCCACAGAGGTAGAGTGACTTATCTGAGATCACCTAGTAGGTGGTGGCAGTGCGAAGGTTGGACACTGGTATTCAGAGCACATCATGCAGTCTCACTATTAAAACGGAAGAGTGGTATGTCAATTATGTTTCAATAATAACAACATTTAAGAAAATAGGAAAAAATAAAATGTAATGACTTTTTAAATATAAAATAAAGTGATATTAAAACACCAGAGAGGGGCACCTGGGTGGCTTGGTCGGTTGAGCGTCCGACTTCGGCTCAGGTCATGATCTCATGGTCCGTGAGTTCGAGACCTGCGTCAGGCTCTGTGTTGACAGCTCAGAGCCTGGAGCCTGTTTCAGATTCTGTGTCTCCCTCTCTCTCTCTGTTCCTTCCCTGTTCATGCTCTGTCTCTCTCTGTCTCAAAAATAAATAAACGTTAAAAAAAAAAAATTAAAAAAAAACAAAAAAAAACACCAGAAAAAGGTAACACAGTGATTTTCAAATTGCACTAAAATATTAGGGCAGAATATTATTTATTTTTAAAATTTAGGTCATAATAATTATTTAAAAACATTAATAGTGATAAGTTAATAGTCAATGAGAAATTTCTGGCATGTAAAAATTACCCAAAGGACAAAAAAAAAAAAAAAAAAAGTCCACAAAGACTTTTAAAGTGGAACTAATTAGCCCATTAGTTATCATAAATATCCTGTTTCTATGCCACAGTTAAAAAAAAAAAAAGTTCCAAAGCAATAGCACCATATACACCATATAATCAATAAATATGTATGTGATACAAGATGCAATTTTTGATACTGAGAAGAGTAGTTTCTAGTTAGCTTGTATCTACATGCCCAAAGTAGCAGATGGAAAAGTAAAACTGTCACACAATTATTTCCATGCCTGACTTAATTCATTTTTAACTGAATTTGGCTGATGAAGTTGGAATTGGGTGGAGCCCTTGCCCTTTTAGCACTTAGAGTCTAAAGGAGCCAACGTCTTTGTTGGTACTGACAGTAACCTGTAAACTGAAGAATGTCCCTCAATAAAAGAATTAGAAAAGTTAGTATAAATTTTATCACAAAGCTATGTGAAATCAGTCCAAAGAGAAATTGTGCAGAAGTACTAAAGATCTATCTTAGTTCAGGATGCTGTAACAAAATACCATCCACTAAGCAGCTTAAACAACAGAAATTTATTTCTCACGTTTCTGGAGGCTGCACAGTCAGGTTCTGATGAGCATCATTTTGTGGGCTTGAAGACTGGTGCTTTCTTGCTGTAGCTTCACATTACAGAGCAAGAATGCTTTCTAGGTCTCTTCTTATAAGGGCACTAATCCCATCACGAGGACTTCCCACCCTCAAGACTTCCTCCAAACCTAAGTACCTCGCAAAGGCCCCATCTTCTAATACCATCATATTAAGAGAGCTTCAACATATAGATTTTAGGAGGGACACAAATATTCAGTTCCTAATAAGATCAAAGTGTTAAGTGTTGTGATTTAATGGCAGAAGTAGATTTTATCATTGTCCAACAATTAGCATACTTATAGTATCTTTTTTATACATTCAAAAACACTACTAGTGATTTAATAGACTATGTCTTGCTGACATGGCGATTTTAATTCCATTAGGCTAACTGCAGACAATCTGCTTGTCAGATACATGAAATATCTTATCTATTTCACACACAGTTCACTTATCTAGTGATAAAACTGCATTCCACATATTCTTTGGGGGTAAAAAGAATTCACATCCTATTCTTTGCTTGTTCCTGAACCACCTCCTCTGTGCTCTGTCATTGCCTATTACCCTATTACATTATGGGTGATAATGTAAATTACATAGAACAGGATTCACTTGACTTGAAACCATTCTGGCATCAGAGCCATGTTCAATGCTGCCCACCTATCAGCTCTTTTGACACAGGATAGACAAATCCTGTACATAAGCTCAGCACCCTTTTAAAGTGCAGCAAACCAACAGACCACTGGAAAACAATGAGGGCAGATCAATGAAATTATCCATTGTCAATAAGGAGGTTATGATTTTTCTTGAGCAAATATCCTGGAAAACAAAAACAAAAAACAAATGGAAAGAGTCACAGATGAATGGTTGCTTGAATTATACTCTTACCTTGCAAGAAAAAAACAGTGTTTAGACATGCACAAAAATTTTCTCCAAAAGTGAAAGCCAAATCTTGTAAAGATAGTTGAATAGTTAAATAATTTTCGTAAAGCCTGGAAAACAGATTCATTTTTGAGCAATCTTTTTTTTCCAGTGCACATTAAGGAATTCAGAATGTGCTTAGTATAAATAGATTTAAATGCAGAAAGATTTCATGTGGCAAATATGCATCTAAAATATTTAACGCTTTGCAGACTATATATGTAAAGGACTTTGAACTTACAACCATCAACATTCCTTAGCCATCCATCTGGGGAGAGAATGGAAAAAAAAAAAAAAAAAAAAAAAAAAAAAAAAAACAACAACCCAAAGATCTAGACTGTTCAATTTCTTAAAGACACAATCTATTTTAGGAAGAGCTGAGGCTAATTGAGGATATTAAATAAGTGGTAAAAAAAAATTATGAGTCTCCGTTAAACCATTTTATTCCAAAGTTTAGTAGGATAGATTTTGTTTTTTGACTCTCAGCTTAATACTCATGAACTTGTGCTCATTGAATTATGAAAAGAAAATTTTAAAAACCAAACATCTCTACACAGAAACTTGAGAGATTCAGTTATAGTTATGTAAAGTAATATGAAGAATATTGACCAAAATGAATATATTAGACAAACAAACAAACAAAAAACACCTCTGTTCTAAATGCCTCTGAATTCTAAATTCCACCTCTAATATAAAAACTCAATACATGAATGAAATTTGGAGGGTAGCAAATCTAAATTATTTTAAAATACTTTAAAGGTATTAATTTTGTAGTTATTTTCAAATACATAAAAGAAAACTAAAATGTCAATTAACTGCATACTGGTAGATAGTTCATACACTTTCTACTCTTAATCATCAGATTCATTTCCTGTATATTATAAAGTTCATAATTGCTTATGAATGTGTGTTTCTAAAGCATTTAAGAAACTAATTCCACAGTAGCTCAAAAATCACTCAAGTCCAAGTTTATTGATCTGTATTTTTCATAGGAAGATAGTTCTAAGCAAAACAGGACAAACCTAGCCCCTGCCTAATTGTCTTAATCTAAAATTTATTTAAAATTTAGGAATTGGTAGTGATGTCGTTTTATTTTCCAGAGTGCAAACTCCAAGAGGGTATTTTTGTTTGTATTGTTTAGCATTTTATCTCCAGCACCTAGAATAATGTTGAGCACATGATGGGTATTAAAGTCTTTGTTGAGTGTTGAATGAATACATTCTATTCCTAGTTTTACTCCTGGAAAGACTCTCTTATTGCTTTCTCTGGTAGAGCAAGGCTTGCAGGAGTGAGGCTTCACAATCTGACTTTTTCATGTGGTCCAGACTTGTCTCAGTCTCAGAGTTAGTATTTTCTCCAATAATTGTGTGCTGTTATTTTTAGAAATAAGATTTTATTATATGATGTAACTTTTAATCATGTTGAATTGCAGGATCTTTTAGAATATATAAAGTCACTTGGGTATACTTAAAAAGCTCCTTGCTAAGCTTCCTCCTCAAGGAAGTTAACTGGCTAAGTGCAAATGTTCCAATTTATTCACTGTAACCAGGAGACTGATGTGAACTGGAAATTTTTAAATGTTCAAAGGATTAGCATTTCAAAAAGACATATTACTAAATCCTTTTCTTAAAACTCCTTTTACTCTGAGAACATTTCTCAAACATTAGTAGAAATGTTGCAATAATGTTTCAAAAGATAAAATAAGGAAAATCACAAAGATTAGAAAAAGTCACCCTTTTTAAAGCATATCCATTAACAGAAGTTAATAAGTAGAACACTGCATGGAGTTTATCTCCTTCAAGGCAATGCATTTTGGAACTTACACAGGACAGATCAGATTGAACATTTTGCTATCTATTACTCAGAAATAATCCATTGTTTTTTTATTTTCCAGAAACTATGTTTAGAGATCCTGTATACATCCTTCAGCTTGACTTGTAGTTCCAGATTTCTGTTAGACGAAGCAAAGGCCAAAATATGTTTCAGAGATGTCTTTACACTTGCTGCTTCCTTTTAATCTTTTTAAAGCTCTGTTTTTCCTTATATTTTAAAAAAATACACACTCATTTAAAAAATGCAAACATGAACAAAATGTGTGACTTAAAAACTGAAAATATCCAAACCCTGAACCTAATGACTATTACTAGCTAGTGAACATTCTTCCTGTTTTTTTCACTCTGTGTATACTAAAATGTGTGCTGCATTAGATAGCTATGCATGTATGTTCTTACAAAAATGTAATCATACAAAATATAGTATACTATATTGTCTCCTTTCTTGTGTAACAACATATCTTATAAATCTTCCCATGTTAGTAAAAGTAAATAAACCTCATTTTGTAAAACAGCATCATTTTATGACTATACTATAAAATGTTTATCTAATACCAGACTGATAGATATGTGACTTTTTTCCTTTTTATAAGTGAATATCCTTGCACTCAGATATTTCTTTGTGCATTTATACAGATGAGTTTTATAGAAATAGAATGTCTGGGTCAAAATATATATATTTAAAATTTTTAACAGCTAGATTTCTCTGGAAAAAAAAATATATCAATTTACCTTTTCACCAATATAAATCAGAACATACTTCATACTTTGCCAATACTAAGTACTAATGTTTTTAATACCTGAAAATATTTTAGATACTAAGTATCTTATTTTAATTATTGTTTGTGATTATTGTTATTTAATTATTGTAATAATTGTTAAAGTTAATGGATAGTTGATGTAGTTTATTTCTTTGTGGATTATTCAAGAATGCTTTGTATATTAAGAATATTTGCCTTTAGCCAGTCTTATTGTTGCAAATATTTTTCCATGTTATTGTTTATTTTTTAGTTTGATTACGATGTTTATATAATTTTGCCATAGAGATAGTCTGTGCCATGCTTGGTAAGATCTTCCCTATATATAACTTCCCTATATATAAATATATACAATATAAGTATATCCAAAGTTGGGAGAGTAATCTCAAAATATTTAGCACTGTCCCAACTTGAGTTTAGATTTATACACTAAAATGATAGAGATAGGTATGCTATAGATTCCATGCCAGTAGTACACTTATACTGGTTTTCACAAACTGAATATCAATCCTGCCTCTATGTTTTCCTTTATTTCTTTCGTAGTTTAAATTTTTATATTTAAGGCTTTCATTCACATGGAGTTAATTTAGTATAAAAGATGAAGTAGGGGATATAACCCAATCCCCCAAAGGCTAAATAATTATTCTATTATCATCTATTAAATAATTCATGTTACTCCAGTGATATGAAATGCTATCTTTATTTTATACAAATTGTACAGATATTTCAGGGAAAGGGTATTCCAGGAAGACAAAGCAGCTGGTGGAGGATAAGATTTTCCCCAAATTCATTAATATGGAAAGGTGCAAAGACATTTTTTAAGAATTAAAGCATATATTTCCCCTCAATTCATAATGTTTTTTTTTCTTTCTATTCCTATTTATGCTTCCCTTTCCTTTTCTTTTCTTCATTAAGCTATCGTGTAGCTTATTTTTTTTCATAAACCACTTCTTAGATTTATCTATGTCACTGTTTTCCATTTTTCTAATACTTTAATTTATACTTTTATTTTTCCCTGTATTTTTTGAGTTAGTTATTTCTTAATTTCTTGAGTTGGATATTTAAGTGATTAATTTTTTTTTTTCTTTTACGTTCAATAAGTCAAATGTTTAATGCTTGGAACATTCTTCTGGATATATTTTAGCCATATTATATGGCTTCGATTTATTACGTGGCATATTTATTTCCTAGGAATTCTTCAATTGTTTTGAGGTTTTCTTTGACCTAAAAATTGACTTGTGTAGGAGGAAAGAGTTTTGTGTATGTGCGTATGTGTGTGTATATGTGTATGTGTGTGTGTTTACTGGTTTCAATATTTTCAGTTTCTATTTTTGCTATTACTTCCTATTTTATTGCTTTTTATAAAAAACATGATTTCTATTGTTTTTATGTCTTAAGATCTTTATGTTTTATATTTGTGGTCAATATGAAATTCTTTTCAAAAATTAATAGGTACATTTACACTTAATAGTAAACCTGAATTTAGTATTTGAAATCTATTCAAAATATCTCCCCCCCTTCCTCTAAACTGATAAGAATCATAGAATAAACTGAAACCACAACTTATCATTCACAGTATAACGTGAAATTACTACCTAGCATTGAAACATTGATCCTATCAGTGGAAACAAGTCCATTCAACCAATCCAACTGAGCCCCAATGATAATATGTTAGGTTCTGTACTAAATACATGGGATAGAATCATAAATGAGCCACAACCCTTTCTCTCTCACTGGAAATGGTTTAGCCATTAAGAAAATTGTGGGCAATTACAAAATAAATAAATAAATACATAAATAAATAAATAAACAAACCCTAATACAAAAGTCATACACAAAGTCTGGTGAGAGAACACAGTAGGGAGAAATTAATTCTGAAAGGAGAATCAATGAAGGCAATAATGAATCATTACCTTTCTCTAACAAGTTCTCCAATATATATTGCTCAACACAGCCTATAACAGAAACCACAAAGGACAGATTGTCATAATATATAAATTTGGTCTCAAAATACCATGAAGTCTGTACTATAGATGTCATGGCTTGGATCATAAACCTAAAGTCAGAAATATTTCATTACACATCTTCAAATGCAGATTTTCTGGCAAGACTTACCAAACTTTTCTCAGATTAGAGTAACCCCCTACCCTGCTTCAACCCACGCAATTGAAAAATATATGTCTTAAGGGAATTTATATTTGAAAGCATGAATCTCTGAGGCCATACTAAAAACTACTGAGAAAAAGACTGTTAGAAAAGGAAAACAAGGTTTTATAAAACAAAATGGGACATTTCTCTTATTATTAAAAGATGCCATAGACTCTAGGGATTTGTGGTGCTCAGGTGCAGAATAATGAGCCTTAATTTGGCAATGGAAAATTCCATGAAGGGTCCAATAATATGTTAGGCTTTGTACTATAAAAATTTTTACATTTATATTGTGATTTTCATCCTTCATTATCCCAAAATGCCTCATTAACTGAAGCTACTATGAAGAAAATCTTACCACTAGCTTGGGAGAATTCCTAGTGATATATTTTTAAGTTAAAATGTCAGAAACAATTTTGTTTAAGGAAGGGAGAACAAAATGATACCTAAATGGAAGTTTCAGAAATAATGGAAAGCTAGCAAATATTAGCACCATCACATTTTAAGTTTAGATTTTTATACATTTATTTGCACTGAGAGTAAGGGCAAAGGGCTGGCCTGAGGTGATAGTTTAACAAGCATTTGGTCACCTGCCTTTCTGCCAGCAAAATCCTTGAGTGACAATCTCTGGAAAATCAGATGTAAAACTTCCATACAACCCTTGTAGTGAGGAAATCTGCAGCCTGTCTAGCCCCCTACCCCTGAGAAATATGATTTAATTCTCACCAGTCCCCTTCCCTTCTACCTAAGGCTTTCTCTGATGCTTTTAATACAAGAAATGTGAAGCGTTGACAGATAAAAGTGGAGTCCTTTCCCTAGACTAACTAGATAAGGGGAAATCTCCCATCCTCTGCAAAAACACATATCCATCAACAGAAACTGGCATTTCCTATTCTAGTCTGGAGGAGCCAGACTCAGGGAGTCACACCGGTGCCCTTGGTCTGGGGTCACTGAGGAGTGCTGGGCTACTTCCAAGGCACCTTCCCCAGGATGGAAGCAGCAACCTTTCCATAGCAAGTTGTCGGGAGATAGCCCATAGTCAACCAGGAGTTGCAGGGGAAAGTGGTGAAAAGGAACAAATGGAGTCTTTTTGCCCTGACAATATCACCATCATGTCACCTCTCTAAGGCTTCTGTTTTGAAGCAGGATAATAAATAAAATGATTTTAAAACAAGGCCAGTATACACTTTTTTTATGTATCAGAAAAGCAAAGGGTTAGATTTGATCTCTAAAAGTCCTCTACTGCCAAAAAAATTCTAATTCCTCCAGACTTTGGGTGAGCTCTGCCCAATGGGTGATCTCTAATACCTACTTCTTCACAACTTAAAACTATTTCCTTTGTTGACTTTTTTTTTCTTTTCCTAATAGTGTAGGAGCATGGACTCTTGAGTTTATGGTTTGGGTGACCTTGGAAAAATTACCTATTCATTCCTTGGCTACACATTCCCATGTATAAAATAATCATACTTAACTTTCACAGGTTATCAGGGAAAGCACTTAGAATAGTACTTCACACATAGAATGTACTTTATATAAACTGTTGCCGTTAATGGTCAGGTTGTACAAGATATAATCAAATACATAATTTTGAAAAAATACAAAACAACAAACTATACAAAAATTAGAAACCCAATTAACCACCAAAGCAACACTTTACACATTTACATATTTAAAGGCAGAACGTTTCACATTTTATCATGCCTTTAATCATTTTATCATTTCCTTTAATATTATAATGGGAACGTTTTCTCCTGTCATTAATATTTTCAATAATGGTTTTAATGGTTTTATTATAGTCTCTCATATGAGAATTTATTGTTATATATTTAAATTCCCTTCTTTAAGAAACAGGCTGTTGGCAATCTTTCCTGTTTGAAAATGTTACAATAAATATTCTTGCATGCAAACATTAGACTAAACAATTGATTTTTATTTCCTCGGGATGTATTTTATGAATGGGATTTCTTGGTCAATAGGAATTAACATCCTCAGGGCTCTCTACATGTAGCTCGCAATTGCTTTCCTAAAGAGCTATCCTAATCGGCACTACCACCTCTGGAGCTTGAGGGTCCTTGTCAAAGTATACCCTAGTCAGTGTTGACTATTACCTTTAAGTAATCTTTGGCAATTTGATAGCTAAAAACTGTATATTAATTAACATGTTCCTCTGAATGTCTGTTGTATTTCTTCCGTGAATTGTCTGTCCACAAACTTAGACCATCTTTTTATTACACTATTTGTTTTATTATGATATCATTTTATTATATAACCCTTTGTCATATTTTGACAATTTTTTCTTCACAGTTACTACTTATCTCTTACATTTGTTTCCAGTGATATTTAATTTATTCAACCATTATTTATTGAGCACCAACTATGTGCTGGTCACTGCTCCACGCTCTAGGGAAATATGACATGTATTCTGCAAAGCAAATAAGACAGAGAAGTCCTTGATTTCACAGAACTCACAGTTTAGTCAGGAAAATAGATATTAAATAAGAAAACAATCAATCAAACAATACAATACATACTATAATAAAATTGATCTTCAAACGTATTGATCATTTCTGATTTGCCAGAATCCCCAATATTTGTGTTATTCGTTGATTGTCAAGTTTAGGGAGCATTTCCCAGAACACAAAAACTAGAGGTTTTATTCTTGACAGATTACAGGATAATAAAAGCTTTTCTTCACAAAAGAGGATTCTCGGTTCTAGCTGCACACTAGAAGCACCAGCATTTTAAACATCCATGCCTATCCACCCCTCCTACCCCATGAATTGATTTTGGGCAAGGGCTGGGCATAGATATGTCTTTAAAGCTTGCCAGATGATTCTAATCAACTTGAATACAAAAAGGCTAAGACGTAGATTTTATGTTAAAACAAAAGATACTAATCTAGGTCACCTTGGGATATGATGAGAGACACAACTCTCCTTATTCCTAGGAGAAACCCAGACGACTGGAAATCAGATCTCAAATCATCTAATAGTTAAAGGGAAGGACTTTGGGAATATGACTAATACCATAACTGAAGATAAAAATTAGAGAAATGCATTGTGTGAAATGAAAACTGAATAGGAGTAAAACATATACACCATGAAAGTCTGTATTATTAGTCAGGATAGGATTATACCACAGAATTCTTGACAATTTTTAGTGGTTAAAAACCACAAGAGTTCATTTCTTGCTAAGGGTAAATATCCTGCAAGAGTTGGCAGGGAGCTCTGCTTCATAGTCACACTCAGAGTTTTAAGCTAATAATTGACTTTAAACACAAAGAAATAAAAGAAAATAAAAATCAAAGTACCAGGCCTTTCTAAGATGCCATGTCATAAAGAATACTACTTTTTGCTCTATATTCTCAAAAAGAATGGTAACTGGTAGCTACTCTGGTACCTGAGTTGAAGTGCTCTATAGACATTATTATTATTAATGGTCAGATTATACCTCAAAGCAAAATTAAGCTTCTAATTCCCTATTCAAAGCTGAATTTAGCAACATGAAGGAAGTAAATGTCAGTTAATGAATTTTGTAATACATGTTGCTCCTGCCTACCAGGGTCATGGTTTAAAAATGTAACCAACTATATTAGCAACTCATCCTCACATCTGGATGGGTGTAAAGGTGGCTTGTGGATGGAGCTAATGAAGAAGGTAGAGACACCAAGCTGTTTTCTGCTTGTACATGGTACTTTACAATTATGAATAATGAAGTAAATTGAATGTATTCTACTTTTTTTAATGTTTATTTATTTTTTGAGAGAGAGAGCATAAGCATGGGAGGGTTAGAGAGAGAAGGGGACAGAGAATGCAAAGTGGGCTCTGTGCTGACAGCCCAATGCAGGGCTCAAACTATGAGAACATGACCTGAGCTGAAGTCGGATGCTTAACAGACTGACCACCCAGGTGCCTCTCTAATTTTCTAAGGGGCTAAAGCATGGTCAAGTATGGAAGAAGAATCACAAGACCTGACAAAGTCAAGAAACAAAGGGCATCACTTCTCCAAAAGAAAATATCAAGTAATACTGACAATGTATTTTCTTATTTTTTGTTAATTTATTTTTGAGAGAGAGACAGAGTGTGAGTGGGGGGGAGACAGAGAGAGAGGGAGACACAGAATCTGAAGCAGCCTTCAGGCTCTGAGCTGTCAGCATAGAGCCCGATGCAGGGCTCGAACTCACGAACTGCGAGACCATGACCTGAGCCGAAGTTGGACGCTCAACCAACTGAGCCACCCAGGCTCCCCAACAATGTACTTTTTAATATTATTATCTGGCATATGCTGACTCAAGTGGATGTTGCATGGGGCATTACTTCAGTTGGTTGAATTACTTCAACATGGCTGAATGCCATGTTCCTGAAAAAAATCAGTCAACGATGTAATTCAAAGAAACCCCTTCCCCACATCCCTATGTGACTATCCACCTCCTGGAAATAAGAAAGGACAATATGAAAGAGTTTAGGTGGATCAGTTTTAATACTTTCCCACTTTCAGGAAAATAAGTCAGAGTATGAGTTTGAGTATGGGTCTCTTTTAATCTTAAATACAACACTCTGGGAGTGAGCCATTAGTCTTTCCCCAGTTTCTACTATGTTCTTGAAATACTCTGCTGTTAAAAAATTCACTACTAAGGAATTTAGGACTGTGTGGAAATGGGTTTAGGGGATTGATGACAAAAGAAGGCCTGTGAAAGCCCTATAAATATTTTTACATTAACCAAAGTAAAAGGAAAATACAGTAGATTAAATAGAATAGCAAGTAAGCATTATATATCCTTACATGAATAACTAATACTTAGTTTCTATTTTTCTGTTCCTTCTTTACTGCGGCTACTTCAGGATCTTCTGTCCCCATTTTTTTAGCAAGTGATTTATAAATTGTTTTGTTACAGCTTATAAATATATGGAGGAAAAGTCTGGTATCTTATACAAATTTTGAGGTATTTCTGATCTTATGACCTAAATTGTTGAGTTCTGCTTCCAGAGATCCAAGAAAACCAAAATAATTTGTATACTTGATACATGAGATGAAGGGGAAAAAAGTGATGACAACAACAAAATGGGGGTAATCTTATAACTTTTTCAGTGTATTACAGAAAAGTTGCTCTTTTTTTTTAATGTTTATTTATTTAATTTTGAGAGACAGAGAGAGTGCAGGGGTGGTCAAAGAGAGAGGGAGACAGAGAATCCTAAGCAGGCTCTGCACTGTCAGCACAGAGCCAGAACTGGGGCTTGAACTCATCATGAACCATGAGATCATGACCTGAGCTGAAATCAAGATGAGTTAAAATCAAGACCCACTGAGCCACCCAGGTGCCTCAGAAAAAGTTGATCTTATCAAGGCCTAACACCCTCCCCCTTGAATAATGTCCCAAAGACCAAAGATAGAGTTATTTAGGATTAGCTTCATCCATAAATCTAACCAATGTCAGGATAAATTAGAACACAGCAAAAGACTTGGACCTGGCTCTGTGAAAACCTCAGACAGACACTTTTTAACAGCTTCCTACCTAACAGAGAAGGTTTAGAGTTATTTGTTATTTCCTTCATCTTCCTATTTCTCTCTTTGGTCAGCATTGCAAAACCCTCTATCACACATTGCTGGCCACCATTGTGTAACCATCATCATTACCTATTGTTATGCCCCCTTCCTAGGGTGTGATGTTAGGTGCTTCCACATTTGATGGACTTGCCAATCTCTGTTTTTATCCTCTGCCTTGACCAAAAAGTAAGTAAATAAACAAAAAGGAAAAATGAAAAAAAAAAGAAAGAAAAATATTACCCTGTCTGCTATGAACTGAAATGTGCCACCCCATCTCAAAATTCATATATTGAAGCCTTACTCCCCACTGTGATGGTATTTGAAGGTACAGCCTTTGGGAGGTAATGAGGTCATAAGGGTAGAGCCCCCCTAATGAAACTAGTGCCCTTATAAGAAAAGACATAAGTTTCATTCAGTCATTCTCTTCCTCTCCTTCTTCCCCTGCAGGACCCCTCTCTATCTCACTCTATTTGCCACGTGAAAATACAGCAAGAAGATGGCCTTGAGCCAGGAAGAAAGTCTCCAAATAGAATTTAATTGGTCAACACCTTGATCTTGGACTGCCCGAACTCCAGAACTGTGAGAAATAAATTTCTGTTGTTTAAGCCACCCAGTCTGTGATATTTTGTTATAACATCTAGAGCAGTATATGACTGTTCAAGATAATGATTAATTTTTCATAGTTTAAGGTACGATGGACAATTTGTAAGAGTTAGCATTTTTTTTTTCTTATTTAGAACCTGGGACACTATACTGTGATATTGGGGAGAAGCAGACTATCCTCCACCCATGATCTCTCCCCTGCACTTCCCCTGGGCTCCTATTCTTTCCCTCCCCAATTTTCCACCACAAAATTGCTTCAAAATCTACATCTACTAAAACTAAAATTTTCTATGTTGATGAAACACTTTTTGAATAAAATTTTCAAGGGAAAGAAATGTTTATGAGGACAAACTAAATTAAGAAGTTGCAATTCAAAAAGCTGTTAGTGTGTTTTTTGTATTATACAAAAGGTGAAATTTAATTTAACTGAATTAATAAGGTGAAATTTAATTTAACAGAATTATCCTCAAATGGAAGCATTTGTTCTTTCCCTAGCTTTAAGCAAACTTTAAAAGTATGACTGATTCCCTGTCAATGTTATCTGTAAGAGGGTGAGCATGTAAAAATAACCTCACATTTTGATTTTAGAAGAAAAATTACTGTTTTGTGTATAAACCCTGTAGGCTGTGTGTTCAAGGCCTTCTTAGACACAATTTGGTGAACATAAGCATGTTAGAGATGTGATCTCCTTTGGGGCTGTACCTTATTATTGACCCTAGGGAGAGGTGGACTATTTTAGGATACCCTTATGTGGTTCTGATCTATGCTGCTACACTAACCTTGATGCCTTAGTTCTTTCTCTTCAAAGGACAATCTGGGCCTCAAAGGACTTCAGTGTTGTCCTCATGTTTTATGGGTTCTTTGGACTATAATATCCAAGGTGGACTTATAATGGCATTCCTAGGGTAGCCTAAAGATAGTTTGAAGCATGAGTCAGAGACTCATAAAACTAATAAACACTTATTGAAGACCTACTCTGTTTCCCTCCACAATTTTTTCTTTCCTTCTCTATTTGCAAGTGAATGTTCAGTTTACCAATTCATAGCTGCATTTTTCTTCAAAGGCCAATATTTTCATGAAATCATTTTGGTATTCTTCCACTTTTAATAGAATAAGACAGCATGATTTGGAACCTCTAACCCCCTTGCAAGAGTCTCAGAAGATACTAAGCTTATAAATCACCACTACTGCTACTCATTTCAAACTTTAAGGGTTACCGTTACGTTTCTTCTGTATTTTCCTTTATGTTTATTTTCCATGTGTTTAAAGTGCTAATGACATTCATTGCTTTTGAGATTTATCATATTAACACCACTGTAACAGTTTATGGTGTTACATTTTACAAGATTCACTTAATATAATTTTAATTATCACTGAAAAATAGCTTTTAGTCATAAAAGTACTTTAAAAATTATAAGCTAAACCCACCCTAAATTAAAAGTCAGGGCTTGTGCTGTTAATAATAATTTCATAAAATGAGAAATCACATGGTACAGTAGCTCAAAATTGAAATACCCATATTTTAAACAACAAAAATACATTTTGAAATATAAAACTGTCACATAAAATGTTTTTTTTGTGTGATAATGTTTTACAGCATTGTAGAAAATTGCTGGTGTGACAATTACAGACTATTAAAAATGTGTATTATTTCAAGAAACAAGCTTTAGTTTGAAATCTTGGCATTCTATCACCATACAGTGGTTACAAAATATTATAATGTGATGATGAAAACAGTGCAAGAATCCATCGATGCTAAGCACCACAAAGTTTTTTCTTGAATAAAAGATACATCTAGTTTTGAATCATCTGCAAATAGAAACTCAATAAAAGCTTTAAATGATTATTCTGAGAAACCAACATAGCCAAGGACCTCTAAAAATTTTGCAAAATTTTTAAATTCTAGAAGTTCCATTTCAGAAAAGAAAAATCGCAGAATTATTTATTCCAATCAAAGCCACTATATAAATTGGGACATTGATTATTTCACATAATTACTTCTTTCCTAAACATGCTAAAGGACTCCAACCTCTATAATTTGGCTGGAATTACTCTTCTCACCTCTTACTAGGATGTTTTCTCTATTTCTCAATAATTTTATACTATCCTTCTCAATTTGTATTAGGCCTTATAAGATTTAGCCCAAGCCTGAGAGCTATGAAAAAAATTCATGATTATACATAATTCCTGTCACGGGTTAGATAAGTGTTGGATCCTGAAAGGTTGGGATAAAATGGCAGTGATTAAGGATATTAGTAACTTAAAGCATGAGATCATGGGTCCAAGGACAGATATGAAATTTGGAGATGATTTAATCAGGGGGAAAAAACACATAGGACCAAAACATGACTAGTCTAAGATTCTCTATCTTGTCTGAAATTCAAGGCATCCATTTAAGATAGGGTATTTGGTGATAGCAAAAAGAGCATGGAGACAAATACTGGAAAACTTGCAAAAGATATTGGAAAAACGGCTCTGAGAAGTTGGCTCAAAGACAGAAAATTCATTCTCTGGGAGGTCTGGGGTGGTAGCCTAGTGGAGGCTCGATTACTAGGAACTTGAGACATATGACATGAATTTACTTACAGATTCACAAAACAGGAACTCAATTAATGGTGGGATACTGATGTCAGAGTGGAGGCAAAACATCTAAGAACAAGACTGGTCAAAGGCCTTAGGAAGAAGACATCCTACACGTAAGTCAAAAGACTGAACTGTGAACAGGAGAAAAGCTGACTCCCTGTGAAAAATAAGGACACAGAAACAAAACTTCCCATGCCATTTCAGGATGTTCTTGCAACTTAGGAATTCCAGCTGTGGATCCTTTGTTGATACATGAACCACTTCCACAAACAACTGGGTCTCAAAATATGGGATTGAAGCATAGAAGACAATTGCCCTCCTCTGCGGAACTTCCTATCTCCCCAAGCTTCAACTTCCAAACTTCTGTAGTAATTATCATTTCCCTCATTTATCTGACATTTAGGATATTCTACCCATGTATAGTTTTAAAATATGTATTCATATTCATTATATTTCCCTCCCCTTAAGTCTGAGATAATATTTTTAATCCCTTTGCCCTTTATTTCCCATGGAGCATGACATATTCCATACCTATGAAAGTTTGCCGATGATGGTGAGTTTATAAGACAGGATGAGGAGAGCTGGCAAAGACATTGGCTTTGAATGTTCAAAATGCCCAACAGTTTTAATGGAAAGGGGTAAATTTATTTACCTTGAAAACTGGATATTGCTCCAGTGAGCTTCCAAATATCAGATAGACAGCTGTTCAGATTAACCAGATAAACTTTAAATCCTTGCCAGGGGAATCTCACACTCCTCCATATTATAAGAGATTGAGGGAGGGTAAGAGGGAGAGAGACAAAGGGTACAATATAATTAACTTAAAATTACTTAAATTTTTATAATCATCTTTCAAATACTTATTGAAAAGTTGATTAAATACATTGAAAAGAGAAAATGTTAAGAGATATTACAAGTGTATGATTAATATGAAATGAATGGAAAAGAAGAAAAAGAAAATGAGGCTCAAAATCAAGCAAGATTTAGGTAGCAGAGCCATTATCCTGAAGTATATAGAAGCACATAGCAAGATTAAAGATAGTGAATAGACAAAACTTCTCATCACCCTAGAGAAAAGGCTAGATTTCTGAGTTCATCTTTTCCCATCCAACTAGTGAGATGCTTTGTGAACTAATTGGTACTATTCTGGTTCTGAAAATCTTGCTCTTGTTTTGCTTATAAGAGTGTTTGTGTTTATGAAAGGATTGATGGTTTTCTATCTCAGGATCATATCTTCTTTTCTTTTGTGCTGGTGAAGGCTCATAGATACACATTTATTTAACAAGTGCCCATACACACACACACACGTACACAGCAGGTAAAGAGGAACCTGTGTTCCATGTAGCTTTGAGATATGAACTTAGAGGTATCTTATTTGAAACTTCTTGAGTACTGTCATGATTTACTTATGAGTCCTAGTGACACTAAATGGAAAGACAGAGTCACTGGCCCCATAGTTTAAGTTGTCTTACCAGCTGGCCTCAGTGATTGAAGTATGGGTGCCTAAAGCACTGATCAGAGACATGGAAGCTTTATCTAAGTCAATTCCCCAGGAGGGGAGGGGGAGAGGTGTGGCAATAGTAAGTCACATTTCCATATGCTGTAGGCTGCAAGCAGCAGTCAAGGCAGATCTTAGAATATAAATTCATAAGCTATGACTTTACAAGGTACCTTCAAGCTCTCCCATAACAGCCTAACTTGTGGTCCTTAGATGGAGAAATTGAGGCACAGTGAAGCAAGGTTATTTGCCTCAGGTCATACACCTGGTTAGCAATGGCAGATCAACCAACATTTCAGACTTTTGGAGCCAAGGCTTTGAGTAAGACTCAGTGTCACAGGCAGTTTGCTAGCCAATGCCTGCAAAAGATTTTCATTTAGAAAACACAGGCAAGTATCTATGAATCAATAATGAAAAAAATGTATTGGCTGCCATAATTTTTAAAAACTCCTTTCAATTATATGAATATCCATTCCTGTGAGCAGTGACATCTTCGAAGAAGAAAGAGCATCAAGCAACCATACATAAACATAAGAAGCCGATCATCTTCACTCAAATCTCTCACTTAGCAACAGTGGCCCTAACAATTGAATTAGTAGCTTTGCTATACTCAAGGGAAGCCCCTGCAAATGCAGCATGCTTCCTGGCTTAAAAAAAAATGTACCCTTATTTCATTCCATTAGTCTCCTAAACACACATTCATTTACTCACTCATTCACTCTGTCATTCAAGATTACAAAGCAGAAAAGTCCTTTTTATCATTGAACTTAAATACTGGTGGATACAATAAAATAGAATGGACAAAATACCACATGACTTCTATGAGGATGCACATTTATAGTTTAAACTATCTCTTACAAAGGGAAAGAGAGATTCACCTAAATAATTTTCTTCTGTCTTTTTCAGCTTTACCATTTTAGACCTGTAACAGTAATTGCTAGATAGTCCAAGCATAATAATGACTGAGAATTACAAACTCCCATCCAAAGTACCAAATAAAAATATCAAAATATGTTGCTTTTTCTTGTTTTTCCCATTGGGAAGTCCCATTTATATTTTCTATGGATAATCACCATTCCTGCCCCTCACCTCAGAATAATAAATTATGCCAGGGAACAGTTTAAAAATTTTTATCCAGTTATCTAGGAACCAGCCAGCCAGAGCCAAGTTCAAGGCAACTTGAACTCCCTTCCATTACTCCATTCTACCCTTCCTCCTGATTTCCCCCCAGCATCTGTGTGATAACCAGGGCTCCATAAATGGAACACTTGCTGTGATGAAGGCAAGAAGTCCCTTACCCCTTGGTACTTTCTGTGGAGCCCAGCAGACAGAAAATGCATCAACTCTGTTTTCAGAAGCTCATCAATATAGATCCATACCCTGAATGTAACTCAGATCAGGTAAATGTGGGGGGAAAATGAGAAAATAAAAGGCTACAACTTCAAATACTCCATTCCTTTTTATTCTGGTATAAGTGTTCTGATGTAGAGAAGATTTTAACATAGAATAAATGAAAATAAAATCCTGTGATACAATCAGCAAATAGTTTGCTTTGCATTTATTGGCTTTGTTCTTCAAAAATACAATTACTAGCATTTCTGTGTTCTCTAATTCCACTCTCCCAAACTTGATTTCTGGAGGAATATTAATATTAAATCACTGTGAAGTGGCATATTATTCATGGGAAATGTAGCTGCCAACTAAACAATGTATCAAAATTCAAGTTTGATTTTTTTAAATTTCATGTTTTTATTTATTGCTCCTGAGAAATGCTTGTGTGGCTCTGAAACCCTAGGAGAGTGTAGGGTCCTGTGCTTTTCTTAATCAACAAATATTTATGTGGTAAATAGAATGCCTTTGGCCAAGAACTCACATGTCGACTTGCATCCTGATGAAAATTTAAATAGCTGATTAAACTTCTCAAACACAGGATTTATAATGGATGCCACTATCATTTTGCAAAGTAATTTAATGCATATTTAGTGCAATTATTATGTGCACTCTTTTCATAAGGAGACCCAGCTGTGATTCTGCAAGTATAAGAAAGAGAGCTATTGGTATAAGGACAGCAGTTTGTTGAGATTAGTGTGAAGAAGGTCTCCTGAGCCTTACTTCACTGAAGACAGACAATTGTAGCTTTGAAAAAAAAACAAAACAGAACAAAAACAAAAACAAAAAATCTTCCTGATGTTGTTACTATGTATTGTATGCATTTTGAGTAAAGCAGATAAACAAATGTAATATTCAACACTCAAGGATTGAAAAAATCTATTCGGAAGGAAGTGCCTATCAATAATTAGATAAACACATTTAGATGAACACGCTCCTATTGTGTATCCCTTCTTAGGCTGTAGAGGACCAAGTGCGATAAAGACTCACGCAGGTTAGCAGAGTAATGCTTTGTAATGCGTGCGCACACACACACACACACACACACACACACACACACTAACAGAATAAATAAAGATAACATCAATCTTTTATCACTATGTGAGTGAACCATAAACACAAAATGCTATCTTAGTTAAGCCAAACAAAAATTTTCTCCAAGTTTTCAAAGATTTGACATTCCTCAGAAATTGTCACTGGACTTTCTCTCAAATTGAGTACTAATTTATTAAAATTATTATTATTATGAAATCTTCATGTTTTTCTAAAATCATAGAATGTTCTTTAGAGAAAGACTATCAAATCAACTTTTACAAAGAAACCAAAGAAAACATGGTGCTTCACACATAAAGAAAAGGAGAGAGAGAAACCCAAGAAATGATGGGAAATGTATTTTCAGATGAGAGTTAAAATGAACCTAACTACTGTAGTGCCATAATTTATTTCTAAGTTGTCTGAAGTCTGCTCCATTAACATAGCCTCATTTTATACCCTTTTATGAGAAGGGAAAAAAGGCTTATTCAGTGTACCATTTTTGCATATTTTCTTTCCTTCGTTTTTAATAAAAAAATGTTATCAAATCTTTCCAGTATATTTTGGCACCACTGACTCACAGTACTTGGCCTGTATGTGCAGGCCTGAACCAGCCTTCTTCCTGTCAGCACCTGAAATCTGTTATCAACACCATTTCTCCTCCCGAGAAGCATAATAAATACCTCGGCTCTCTGAACCTCACTTAAATTGACATGTTTAGACTACTAACTAAAAATATGTCAATTCTCACCTCTCTTTAAATTAAATCCAGGATTAGCTATAGAAACTGAAAATAATTGGGGAAAAGTGGTCTAGAAAATAATATTCTTTAGCTCAAAATAATATTCTTTAACGACATGAGTATGTTGCTGTAAGGAAATGTAATAAAGGTACCATGTGCTATCTTTATCATTCCTTCAATATGATTCTCTTGGGGGCGACACAGTTGGGAGGGAGGAGAATCCCCCCACATTTTAAAATGGGAGAGCAGGGTCACCTGGGTGGCTCAGTCGGTTCAGCGTCTGGCCCTTGATTTCAGCTCAGGTCAGGATCTCAGAGTTCAGGAGTTCAAGCCCCACACTGGGCTCTGCACTGAGAGCACAGAGCCTGCTTGGGATTCTCTCTCTCCCTCTCTCTCTGCCCCTCTGCTTGTGTGCTCTGTTTCTCTCTCTAAAAATAAATAAATAAACTTAAAAAAATTTTAATTGAAAATGGGAGAATAAGCTATAAAGAATATATACTTATATATATTCTGTACATTACATATATACTGTGTATATAATTATACATATGTTTAAAACCAAAATGTAACTATAGGAGCCAGGGAAAAGATACTAGTCCAGAGATTTGTTTATGATGACTTCTCTTAACTAAATTTTCAAGGCGTTCCAATTTTAATACTTTGAGGTCTGTATTTAATAACCATTGTTGACTTCTCAGTAAATGTTTATGTACTTGTTTATGCTTTTCAGAAAGGCCTGGAAGGGAAGAAAACCATTCTTTTTTTTTTAATATTTACTTATTTTGAGGGAGAGAGAGCACAAGCTGGGGAGGGGCACAGAGAGAGAGAGAGAGAAAAAGAGAGAGAATCCCAAGCGGGTTCCACACTGCCAGCACAGAGATCATGACCTGAGTTGAAGTCAAGAGTCAGGCGCTTAACCTAATGAGCCACCCAGCTGCTCCATTAATAAAATAGCTTAGCTCTAATGGGAAGGAGATGGGGAGTAGTAGGGAGTAAAGAGGAGAGACAGATTTCAATGACTTCCCTTCCAGAAAAATCAGTAAATTGAAGCAGAATTTAGAGAGTTTTGCTCAAAGTACATCAACTTTAGAGATCTGGACTCAGCAGTGAGAGGGAAAGAAAGAGGTTAAAACCTCTTAAATGCACTGGGGTAAAAAACTGAAGTAGTTCTTTTTTTTTTTTTTTCCAACTCCCTCTGAATTATGTTTTCACAGAATAATTTAATATGTGCTCTTAAAATGTATATATTACAGAAGTGTCAGATACAGTCATATGAAAAACCCCAAATAACATTAAATTATTTGGCAGTCAATATTTGCAATCTTGCATTTATAAGCTTCACCGCTCCATTTCACCGGCCAACTTCAACCCACAGTTTAACAAGTGTATCTTAAAGCTTTACTGTACATCTAGCCCTGAACTACAAATGTAGGGGATGAGTTAAGAACAAAAGGAAAGAAAACAAACACACACACACAAAAAACCTGTGACCTGTGAGATGGTCTCCACCCTGGAGAAACTTACCGTTTGGTTAGGGTATCTGCATCCAGAGTTTTGCTACTGACTGCAAGAAGGTTTGTCCCCTTTTCTGGGTGGACTTGAAAGAAAGCTCAGTTGAGGGATTTTATATGAAGAGTGCAATTCACTGGCAGGCTGGATCAGTTCAATTGATTTTTCTAGTCTTAAATTAATGTTAATAAAAGGGCTTTTATAGTTATTTAGAACTAGTGTGACAGATTGTTCTGTGCTCTCTTGAGCTACAGACTCAGCCCGTGAATTTTCTACAGCCTACCCTCAATTGAGTGAGTTCTACAACCTACACTGTTTCTCTGCTGTTATCCCTGCTCCTGTGATTTATTTTGTTTCCTGGCAAAGGATTTTGACTGATAAGTCAGTTAACAGGTATGTAAGTGACACTGCTGGAACTGCTGTATCCACACAAGGGAGGATTATCAAACTAGAACCTGGGACATAAGTTTTAGAGCAGCTTGAGGAACCTTCAAGAGAAAGGTCAGAGAAACAGGTAGTGAAGATCAACAGGTACTTGGGACTGCCGAAAGCCTAACATATGAAAAGCACCACGTAATTGCTGACACTGAGGAGGACCCACCAACAAATGCACCAACCGTAGCTGGAAGAAAGTATGGTCAGAGGGGTGTCATGACATCAGGGATTTGAAAAGAAGAGTAATTACTAATGTGAGCTTCTGGGGGCAAGACTCAGCATAGCTATGCTATGATAACCCTGTACAGAAATGACCTAATTGGGTTCCTGCTTCTAGGAATGCATCCTCAATACTATCAGAGCCTGCCTGCATTCTTTTTTTAAGGAGAATAGAGCAAACTTTCTGGTTAGGTATGCCCAATACTAGGAAGATTTTGAGCCTGTACCCTCAATATATGTAGATCCACATCTTTATGTGGATGATGTAATGATTCAATAAAACATAATTTTAAATATTCTTTGTAATTAATGTGACAAAATGTTTTTGCTTCTTCTACAATATTGTCTATAATAAACGTGTTAGATGTTTTAATTATTTTTTTAATTTGGCTTGAACTTGGTGATTCAGCTATTTAAAAGTCTGATTTTAAGTCCAATTTATTTGAATACATGATTTTATTTGCAATCATACTTGAAAAGATAGCTGGAAAATACATACAGTTTAATAGAAGTATATCACTAGGTATGCTTAAAAAATCATGAAACACATGTTTCAGTCACATCTACCAATTATATACAAAGTTTTATACAAATTCAGATAGTAAATTTCCATCTTCCCTGATATTAATCAGTTGTTCTTACAAACCAATTCTAAGACATTTTCTGAATTTTTTTCCTCACCTTTCTGCCCAATATTTCTTATTTTTTAAATAAATTAGTTCAAAATTCACTGAATAACTTCATTTGGAAGATGTTTTTTAAACAGTGTAAGAAATTCAGTTTGAGTTTTGTAAGTATATAGAGTTTATGAGTGTTTATAGGTGACACATTATTTTTAGCAATAAAATTACACAGCAATGGAAACGTTTCAAAATACCCACTTTTGAAATGCTCTCTCTGTAGTGACATTTTTTTTAATATAGCATTTACTTTCTCACTTATTGCCTAAATGTCACCTTTACCGTTGAGAGAGACAGATGTAGGGGGATTTTTTTTAAATATCTTCTAGATAGCATTCTGTTGAAATCCATTTCCCTAACAAAAGTTTTTAGCAAATTTAAAATATTTATTTTCTTAGGAAATAAAAACATAACTTGGAAATTTCAGCAATTATTTTAAATATTTTGCCACAAGACAAATGGCAAACCTCTGTGTGGAACAAAACCTCTCATTACAAAGCATTTAAAAATTATATTTCCAGTTCTTACTTTTATGAAAATCATCACCTTGGTGGCAATAAATGATACGTAAAATACACTTTTGTCATGAAATACTAAAATCACATGAGTAAGGGCAGCACTGTCAACACCTCCACTCTGAGAAACTTCCATTTTTCCTTCAGGATGACTCAAGGGCCTAGTTTTACTGACCAATGGGTGTGGGAACCAGTGTTAATCCATATACTGATTATCAGGAAAGCTTCGCTTTTTATTTGAAAAGTAATACAAAGAAAAGCTCTAATTACTTTTTCTCTGCTCTAATGACTGCCCTTGCACACCCAGGAGCATAGCCACTCCGAAGACCACTGCCCTGTGTGGTAACTCTTGTCTGTATTTTTCTACATGACCATCAGCAGAGGTTCTGTAGCAGAGTAAGTGAAGATTTGGGATTTGAACCTAGGTGCCCTAAGCTCCAGACCGCACCTTTAGCCATCTCTCAGAGAGCTTGTGCAGTGGAGGGAGGGAAGGGCTGGTTTGCCCCACTCCCCCAAATGTGTTTATGACAACAGAGATGGAAGAGACCCATCTCACAAGACTCTAGGTACCAAAGAGGAACACAGATTGCATGTTCCTACCCATGTGCCACAGAGACCTACTACCACTAGGATAAAGACCCTTGAGTGACCCAAATTTTGACAAAAATATCATGCTCTTTCCTGGGTGGAATGACTAAAAGGAGAGATGTATGAAGCAGACAAATAATTCGACTGACACTTCCAAGTTGAAAACAGTAAAGGGGCAAAAACTTCCCTGTGGGCTGAGTTCCCCCAACACTTCTCAGCAGTTAGGCGAACTCCTCTTTGAGTCTTTATATCCTCCCTCCTCTGTAAAGCATAGATCAGAATTCCTGCTTCTGGGGTTAAATGAATGTGTTTAATAAAGTATAAAATACTATAAATGTGAGATGCATCAGATACAAAGGAATAGCAGGGTACCCTCACTGTCTTCACTGGTTCCAGAAACTGAAAACGTCCAGTGCCTGGAACTAACTGGTGGGTGAGGGAGGAAGAGAATACTTTCTAACTAAAGGCAATTTCAAAGAAATAGGTTTTCAATTCACAGCTTGGGTGGGTACAACTCTTCCACCCACAGCCAGCTGTGCCCAGAGAAAACCTAGTCCTGTATTGGGTGGCACCTGGTCTGCCTAGAAAGTTTGAGAAACAGTTCTATTTCTGGCCATCTCAAAACTCCCCAAGCACTCCTCCACAGCATGCAATTTAATCAGTGACTTCCCTGGACAGCCCGCCTTCTCTTTATTCATATGACGTATTATTAAGCCTTTGGAGACTCAAAGAATTCTCATTAACACCTCTTTTTGTCTTCCCCAAAAAGTTAACCAAAACATGATTCCCTTTCCTCAAGGTTTCATGTGGAAACCTCATTCAGCAAAGAAAAACAAGTAAAAAATGATACCCTTGTCTAAAAATGCTGTGTTTTTTGTTCTACAAATCTCTGAAATTCACTCTTATAGAACTGCTTATGAAAGCTTCTTTCAATCCAGTATTGGGTGTAAATGATAAATGAAATGAATAGCATAATTCATAATGAGATACTTCACTGGTCTCTTGCCTTTGCTAAAAGTCAGAACTCTGCCATGCTTCTCTTTATTAAAAGTTCCCAAATAACCCATCTTATTTTAAGTCTGATGCTCTGTATGCCATATATTTGAAAGGCATATATTATATAACTGATCTGAAAATAAACTTCAGATACAATTATGAATATGTTTTCTTTCTTCTAAAGCTACTACCCTAAGTTTCTCCTTCTCTTTGCCATTATACTTCTACAATGAGCTGCTGGTCTCATTCTATCATCACCATAGAACATGCTTTCTTTCCCCATTGCTAGACTAGAATTGCTCTCTCAGAGATCAGCAGCTGAAACCTCATCTACATTATTATTATTATTAATTTTATTTAAATCCAAGTTAGTTAACATATAATGTAATAATGGTTTCAAGAATAGAATCCAGTGATTCATCCCCTACATATAACACCCAGTGCTCATCCCAACAAGTGTCCTCCTTAATGTCCATCACCCATTTAGCCCACCTCCACATCCAATGCACCACCAGCAACCCTCAGTTTGCTCTCTGTATTTAAGAGTCTCTTATGGTTTGCCTCCCTCTCTGTTTTTATCTTAGTTTTCCTTCCCTTCCCCATGTTCATCTGTTTTGTTTCTTAATTTTCACACATGAGTGAAATCATATGATATTTGTCTTTCTCTGACTGACTTATTTCACTTAGCATAATACATTCTAGTTCTATCCACATTTTTGAAATAGCAAGATTTCATTCTTTTTGATTGCTGAGTAATATTCCATATATATATATATATATACACACACACACACACACACACACACACACACACACACACACATACACACACCACATCTTCTTTAACCATTCATCAGTCAATGGACATTTGGGCTCTTTCTATAATTTAGCTATTGTTGATAATGCTGCTATAAACATTAGGGTGCATGTGCCCCTTTCAAATCAACATTTTTGTATCCTTTGGATAAATACTTAGTAGTGCAATTGCTGGGTCATAGGGTAGCTCTATTTTTAATTCTTTGAGGAACCTCCATTCTGCTCTCCACAATAGCTGCACAATACCACATCTATCTTAAGGTCATGACACATTTGACATTAACATACTCTGCTAGAAATCCTCTCTTAACACTGATTTCAATTTTGTTTCTCAGTTCTCTCTCATCCCTCCAGTGGCTGGTACACAGCTATCTTTGCCGACTCCTCTCCCTCAGCTCCCAGGCTTAGATGATCCACTCACATGCACCTCCTCCCCCCCCCCTCCGGCCCCCTCCACCAGCCTTGTTCCTTTTTGATTCACTTTATAAATGCACCTGTTGTTCAGCCCTCTTCATCTCTGACCTACAGTCCTTGTAGGTTAGGACTACCTTGTAGGTTAGATGTAGTTATTCATCTCTAAATGTGTCTTTCTGACTTGTTTGCCAGCTTTAAGGTTGTATTTTACTTTAACTCTTTACATTTTTTTTCACAGCTATCTACCCAAACACAGGCTAAATCATATCATTCACCTCCTTAGAAAACTCTGTGGTTTTCAATTACTTTTACAATATTATGTAAACTCCTTAGTGCTGATGGCTGATAGCATTTAGCACTCTGCCAAGATCTGATTCCAGCCATGTTTCCAGCCTCACTTCCCAGACATCCCTGTGAAAATTCTTCTCTTAGGGGATGCCAGATGTTTTATTGCTCTCTGAGTGCACTGTTTAGTTTTCATATCTCTGCTTCCTGGAATTTTCTACTTGAAGAATGAGTGGGATTTCAATGAAGCACAACACAAATGGCCCCACCTCTGAGAAGCCTTCCAGAAAGTCCAATGAAATTCCATCTCTCCTTTCTTTGGCCCTTTGCCCACTCCCCTCCATACACACAGCATGAAGACTGTCACTTCTGCTAGAGAATTTAGGTAATTCTAGTTTGTTAGTTGTCTATGCACATATTTAGCAAAGGAGATTTGAAGATAGAAGATACTCAGTTAGTATCTAACCAGAATTTAAAGACTTATTAGAAATCTTATATTGAATTTCTTTCGGTGAGTGGGGAGGGGGAATAACTTTTTAAAAATTATATAAAATTCTAAAATAAAGGCAGAAATATTATAACAAACACTAATGGACCATTCAGAAATAAGAAATAAGAAATGTTGACTTTTTTTTGTTATTTGCCACATTTTTTTTTAAATTTAACAAGCATTTCTGATACAATGGTAGCCCCTTAGTATTCAATCTATAATTGCACTTTCTTCTCTCTCTCACTAAATGCAAACTCTCATGGAATTTTTCTTTATTTTGTTCTTTCTTTCTTTCTTTCTTTTAGAGAGAGAAGGCTGGTGAGGAAAGAGACAGATGGAGAGAGAGAATCTTCAGCAGGTTCCATGCTTAGCATGTGAGGCTCATGTGGGGCTCAATCTCACGATCCTGGGATCATAACCTGAGCCTAAACCAAGAGTCAGAAGCTCACCAACTGAGCCATCCAGACACCCCTCTCATATCTCAATCTCATTAAAAATTTTTATTTTTAATAGTTTTTACACATTCAATAATCTAATGTTAGTATTGTTTTGTGCATTTAAAAAGTTTAAATAAATGGTATCACTGTGTGACTTGCTTTTTCCACTCAGTTATTATGCTCTTGAGATCTGTCCATATTAATATATCTGGATCCAGTTTATTCATTTGAACTGCTATATGTCACTTTATCAATATACTACAATTTATTTATTCATTTTCCTATTAACTGATATTAAAAATTTCCCTGGCTTTTTAGTGGGGGAAACAGTGAGCACACTTGTATCTATTCCCTCTGCATATATTCAAGTGTCTCTCTAAAGTATATGCACAGAAGCAGAATTGTTGGTTCATGGGGGGTTTTTGTTCATTTGCATTTTTTTTAAATTTTTTTTTCAACGTTTATTTATTTTTGGGACAGAGAGAGACAGAGCATGAACGGGGGAGGGGCAGAGAGAGAGGGAGACACAGAATTGGAAAGAGGCTCCAGGCTCTGAGCCATCAGCCCAGAGCCTGACGCGGGGCTCGAACTCACGGACCGCGAGATCGTGACCTGGCTGAAGTCGGACGCTTAACCGACTTTGCCACCCAGGCGCCCCTGTTCATTTGCATTTTTAACCTAAATAGATATTGCCAAGTTGATCCCCAAATGGCGGTTGAGGATAGAGAAATTTTAATGAAACTTGAATGTAATTGATAAAACAAAGACTTATTTGTGTCATCAATGATGTTCAGAGCTAACTAAGATACCAAGAGGTTGAGGAATACATTTTAGGAATTGGCAATTCACTTATTGCCAACCAATAATCAAGTAGGCTTAATTTATAAAGACACTAGTGTCAGCAGTTTCTGTGCTCATTTCCAGTACATAAATTTTACCATTCTTTAGCAGATATGAATCTTGACAAAAATCTCAAGTATGCAAAAACTGGATCATTTCTCTTTTTTTTCTTTAAATCTTTTTTTCTTTACATTTAACTTCTCTTTTTTTTCTAAATTTGACTAATATCTCTATTCTTCTTTTGCTCCCCCACCCCAGAAATGCAAAGTTTCCAGCTACTTAAGTAGCTCGGGGCTTTCCACAGTCCTCTCCAGTGACTGCTGCTGGCTTATGTTTAAAACCTCTTCTTCCCATGGGGTGTGACCCATTCAGATCTGGCAGATTTGCTTTTTGTTTGTCACATGTAGAAGCAGTGAGTCCCTGTGCTTAGAGTCCAGCAGACTTAGAACACTATGTAGATTTTTGAGGTCTTTGCCCCCTACCTGGGCCATTCTTAGGGACTAAGAATCACCTAATCGTGGGACTTTCCTACTTTTATTCTTTTCCAGTTTCCTGGAATCCAGTCTCTCTGACTACCCCATCCACAACCTCTCTCTCTCTCTGTCTCTCTCTCTCTCTCTCTCTCTCCCTCTCTCTCTCTCTCTCTCTCTCTCTCTCTCACACACACACACACACACACACACACACACACACACACAATCTTTCTCCCTTTCCATTATCTTCACCAGCATTCCTCTGTCTCCCCTCTCCACTGCAAAAGAATTAGGAAAATACCCATACTTTTGAGCACAAGGAATTTGTGTCCTGTGATCTGTAGGATTCTATCAATTTAAAAGTAAAGTCCAAGGTATTTCAAGGACAGCAGCCACTTTTCATTGATTAACAAAAAAAGGCAATTAGGGATACCAATTAGCTAGAAGTATTGCTTTAATTAGATGAAATAATTATTTTCTGCAGGACTTAGAATAAACATGAATAACCAGTTCTTAAACTACTGAAGAATTTGAGGAGGATAAATTTGAATTTATGAGTTCCAATTTCTTTCCAACTTTTCTCAAACATGTTGAGCACAGAGTGTTCAAAGACAGAATGGGCAACACTGCTGGAAAGTTATCAGCTAACACCAGTTGGCAAGGCCCTGACAATTATAAATAAATAAAAATTATTGGAGGCTTAGAGGTAACCTTAGCTTTGTGAAGAACTGTTTCCAGATTACTGAACTGCTTAATAATCTAACTCTATTTTATAAATGTATAACTGATGAAAGCCAGGAAAAGCAGCAGAAATCCATTAGATGATTGGATTTCCAGCCCAACTCACCCCAGCCTTCCATGTTTTCCTAGGGCTCTGGGTGGACACTGAACACATAGACACCTGATAGATGGTTTAGTGTGAGCTTTACCTTAGCCTTTGCTGACGATGTTCTGTAATTCCTTATTCACTCCAGTCCTGACTCTGAGAGTTTAGAGATTGAGCTATACCAACACAGAATATGGAACAAAGGCTAAAAGCTTTTGTAAGCTTGTCTGACTGAAAGTGAAAACCTGTATTCTACTCACTAATTAGCACTTTTGTGTTAAATGAAGTCGTCACTAACGAAGGACTCTGCATGTGGCTGACCATAATCTACTCACAATCTGCACAGTAGAGCCAAATCTTATATATCAAGTAGCAATAGTGGGTGAGCACAAAAAATAACTACAGTTTCACTATTTCTCTCATATAAAGTTTCAGTAACAAAGATACAAGTGCACTTTCCAGTTGCTTTGTTTGCAAGCCATTGAAAATATTCCCCTAGAGGGAAGCAGTAGTATTTGGGGTAGAATATAGCAGAATTATGACCCAGAATTGTCTTCAGCTCTCTTGCCAAGGTGACACCTTGGGTAATCATAAACACATGACAGTAGACAAATCAATACTTCCTCTGTTGGTGAGGAACTCTGGAGGAGAACCCCATAGGTTGATACTCAAGCAAAGGAAGATCTCATAAACCTTGCTCTGTAAGAGTTATTTTTCAGTATATGATCTCTAATCAGGAGTAAAATTTCAAAGCTTTTTGCAGCAGAATTACTTGAGCATGCTAGAATAAAGGAATCAAGGACTAATCTTTTATTATTTTTTTCCCAAGGTGGTCAAATAGAGAGATATAACTAAATTCTGTTAAATATGATAGGGAAACGTACCTGTGAACAGAAGACACAATGAATCTAGTACATGCCTTTTTTAGTACTTGATGAAAATAAATCACAATTGCCCTTAAATAAAAATACTTTGAAGATGGGAAAAGGAGTCAAAAACAGGGATCAGTATTCAGGATTCCATTCAGTGTTTAGCTAAGACAAAGGAAAAAATTAAGAGAGGCACTATTGCTTCTCACTCCACAGGCTGGAATAAGCAACACTATGAGGCCAGAGTTAAGATGGTTATCAGAGGGGAGCTAGGTGGGGATGGGTTAAATAGGTGATGAGGATTAAGGAGGGCACTAATGATAAGCATTGGGTATTGGATGTAAGTTTTGAATCACTAAATTGTACACCTGAGACTAACATGACACTTCACGTTGTCTGGAATTTAAATAAAAACATTTTTTAAAAAAAGATGATAAGAGCCATTAAAAGAGAAATCCACAGAACTGGAAAATTCCTGCAAAGTTGATGATAACTGACCTCTGACAAGCCAATCTACCCATTGGTAGGTCATCCTAGGATTGTTCCTTTGTACAAAAGGAAGAAGAGTGGGGCTGAGATTTAAAGTAGTCAGAAGAAATAGCCTTCTGCCCATGGGAGAACATGCAGAATAAGATCAGGAATGCTGGAAACCAGTAACCAGATAGAGGAGTAAGAAGAGGAAGCCAAGCATTGAGGCACAGCAGAAGATAAGAAAACACTCACGAAAAAAAAAGTGTTTGCACATGGACATTGGGTCTTAAGATCTGTGCAAAACTATTTAAACTGGAGAAACCACAAAGATGACTAGGAGACTGCTCGGTGCAGAAGAATTAGGATAATTCTGTAGGGAGGAGAAACTTTCACAGGAGGAATAAACTTGGAAGAATGAGTGAACAGCAAGTATCAGATGAGAAAGATATGTTAAATTAAAAAGTAACAATAGTCCTGCATAATTTGTGAGCAAATAGGGAAAGAAATTGTGCTAGAAATGAGACAATATCTGAAAAAGAATGATAATAAATTTACAATGTAGCAAATCTATGGTATAGAGGCTAAGTGTTCCCTCAGGGTTACTTATCACCTTAACTACTTAGAAAAACAAGTTAGAATAAAAACAATTAAGTTAAGGGTTACATTTATAAAGTTAGAAAAATAACAATAGACTAAATTCAAAGAACATATAAAAATTAAATAAATATGATACTAAACACTATAGAATAAAAAATAAAGATAAAATAGAATCAATGGATCCAAAACATGGATTTTTGAAAAGTCTAAGGAAATCGACAAATTCATGAGGTTTATCAAGACAAAACAATATTAACAATGATAAAAGTATCATAACTACAAAGAAAAAAGTTAAGTGTAAACAATATTATTAATGACTTAATGTTGATAAATGTGAAAGTATGAACAAAATAGTTTTTCTAGAAAAAGAACTTACTAAAACTGAATCAAAATGAAGGAGAAACATTAAACCAGTCATTAAAAATTTATCAACCTATGCTTTGAGAAAAATAGGGACCATATTTATCCACTTTCCTAAAATAAATCAGGAGATGAAAAGAATGATAAGGTAAAAAATGAACAATCGTATTCCAAAATTTAGATAACCTAGTAAAGTGGACAAATTCTTAGAAAGACACAAACTATCCAATAGACTCAAAAAGGAATACAGAATCTGAATGAGCCCATAACAGAAAGAAGAGTTGGAATTATGACCAAGATGGTCTTAACATTTCCCTCAGCTTCACCAAACTTCTGCCTCCCTGTAGTCCCCTAACATCCCTTACTTACAGCGTTTGCTTTATATAACTTATAATTGTGAATTTTTTCTCTGCCCTTTTGAGATGTAAATCTTCCTCTAGCCTGTTACAAGTTTTACAACCCAGGAATGGCTTTCTTAAAGTTATAAAATTCTTAGAAAATTTAGGTGCAAATCTTTGTGATCTTGGATTATTAACCTTTACCATGCCTCTCAAATCTTCATAGGCCTATCAACATTTCCAACCTTACTTCATTCAATGTATCCTAACTTCAAAATCTATCCCTAATTTTGCCAATACCTTATGAACTATTGTCCCAGTACAGATTTATTTCTGACTATTATTCCTTGCTCTCAGACTTTACTGTGATGTTATTTTCTAACTGGTGCCAATAATTTGACCTGTTCCAATCACTGACTTTCACTCACATCCCTTTGCCTAAACCCTCAGGTCCAAAGTCTACCATGAAATGCACATTTTAGTCCCACTCCAAAATATACTGTCTTCCAGACTTCAGCATATTTAAACCTTTCTGACCATAACTGATTATTCATTACATAAACTAGTATTCCAGGGTTAAGACACACAAGTAGATTGTAAAATGAACCAAAAGGTATTAACTTTTCAAAGTATTGTTATTTAAGAAAAACTATACTACCTCATCTTTCAGGTGACTGATTTGCTAACTATAAAAGAAAAATTTTACTAAACAGTTTCTACAATTAAGACCTATCAATGGAGAGAAATTGAATATTGATATTTTATTACATTTCCTCACTTAACACATGAACTTTTCTTACCTAATTCATCATACTTCCTAGATTGCAAAAATGCAGTGTTTTTACCTTCTTCAATACATATTGTAGTTTGAATAATTGTATTAAACATTTAGAAATTCAACTAAATGTTTCCTGTTGATTGAAAAATTACCCATGAAAGAAAGAATTATAATTCTCATTCAAACAGATAGCCATATATGTTTAAAATGCAAATATATTTTTCATGAGTCAGAGAGCCCAGAGAATCTATGGTAGATATTTGACACCAATTTTAGAGATCTCTCTTAGGCTGGTGAGATCTAACAATAAATTGAAATTATCATTTTTGGAGAACAATCCATTAATTAATCCATATATTAATACATATATCTTTAGTTTCATCTTTGCAAGTAAGAACTTGGTCTTTGACAGTTAAAACACCTACTCTTTCACTTTTAACATGAAGAAAAATTTTAGTTTTCTAAATGGTAAACTGAGAGCTAAGTGATGTACCAAGGTCACATAGTATGTAAGCTACAGAAACAAAATTTAAGGTGTGCCTGAGTGGCTCAGGCAGTGCATCTGACTTCAGCTCAGGTCATGATCTCGCAGTTCGTGAGTTTGAGTCCCGGGTTGGGCTCTGTGGTGACAGGTTAGAGCCTGGTGCCTGCTTTGGATTCTGTGTCTCCCTCTCTCTCTGCCCCTCCCCTGCTCATGTTCTGTCTCTCTCTTGCAAGAATAAATAAAACATTAAAAAAAAAGGAACAAGATTTAACACGAAGTCTTGCAGACTTCAGTATCATACATATGACATCATAAGTTTATAAAATGTGCAAAATATTATTGATACCGATATGTAGTAAAGTCAATGGTCTGATAGGCAGGCTCAGTAAAAAATAAAAGGAACAAATCCAAATATAAGAGACCACAAAAGGAGAGTAAACACACTAAACAAGCCATCTTTTTAGAAAATCAAAGGCCAAAATTACCTTCTTGCCTGATTCTAGTAATGAATATACAATCACTGTATTTTTATTCATAAATCCATTTCTCTTTCTTAAAAAAAAACATCAATTAATCCAACTGCCTATTGAATAGATTCCAGTAAGATAATACCCACTAAAAATTAACAGTGGTGGATTGTACTACCATGTAAATACACCAATTGGTAACTCTTACATCTGTCTAAGAAAACATCCCATTCTGGACAAAAGAAAATGACATGAAACACTCAACAACTATTGCTGGATAAGAATTTTGCTCCTAACTACACTTTCAAATCATTCATACACTGTTGAGGTTCTCAAACTTGGTAACACATAAGAACAACCTGGTAAGCTTAAGAAAAGCATGCAACCCCACTTTCAATAATGGATAGATCAACTAGAGGGAAGTAAAGAAATAAGTGACTTGAACAACAACAAAATAAAACAACTAGACCTAACAGACATAAATAGAACACTTTACCCAACAACAGTAGAACAGACATTTTTAAGTGCACATGAAACATTCTCTAGGACTGATCATATGTTAGGCGACAAAAAAAGTCTTAATAAATTGTACAAGATTAAAGTTATACGAAGTATCTTTTCTGACCACAAATAAAATAAAGTTAGAAATCAATACTAAAGAGAAACAGGAAAATTCACAAATATGTGGAATTAAACAATCTACTCCTAAACAACCAAAAGGTCAAAAAAGAAATTGTAAGGAAAATTAGAAACTACTTACTGACAAATGAAAATAAAAAACACAACAAACATATCAAAAACTATGGAAAAAGCAATGCTCAGAGGGAAAAAGCAATGCTCAGAGGGAAGTTTGTAGCTGTAAATACCTACATTAAAAAAAGAAGAAATATCCCAAATATATAACATAACTGTACACCATAAGGAACTAAAAAAAAAAAAAAAAAAGTACACTGAACCCGAAACTAATAGAGGAACGAACATAATCAAGATTAGAGCAGAGATAAAAGAGAGAATAGAAAAAGGATAGAGAAAAATCAGTGAAAACAACAGTTGTTCAATAAAATTGAAAAACCTTTGTGTAGACTGACAACACAAGAGAGAAGATGTAAGTAACTAAAATCAGAAATGAAAGTGGCAACATTACTACAAGCCTTATAGGGAAAAAAAGAATCATAGGAGAATACCATGAAAAACTGTACACCAACAAACTGGGTAACCTAGAAGAAAAGAAATTCTTTAAAACACATAATTTACCTCAACTGATTCAAGGAGAAATACAAAATCTTAACAGATCTATAACAAGTAAAGAGATTGAATCAGGAATCAAAAACTTACTGACAAATGAAAGTTCTGAACCAGATGGCTTCACCAATGAATTTTATTACACATTTATAGAATTAACATCGACCCCCCCTAAAACTCTTTCAAATTTGAAAAGGAAGAAAACACTTCATAATTCATTCCATCAAGTCATCATTACTGATACCAAAGTCAGATAAGAACATCACAAGAAAGAAAATTACAGACTGGTATCTCTTATGAATATACATATAAAACTCCTCAACAAAGTAGTAGCAAACCAAATCCAACAACATTTTAAGAGAATTATTTATCATGGCCAAGTGGGATTAAACCAGAAATGCAAGGGTGGTTCAACATAAGAAAGCCAATCAATGTAATACCACACATTTACAGAATGAAGGAAAAACAAAACACATACTCATCTCATTTGATGTGGGAAAGTTATTTGTCAAAATCCAACATCCTTTCATTCCAAACTAGGAATAGAAGGAGAATTGCTCAACATGATAAATGGTATTTATGAAAAATCCACAGCTAACATCATATTCAGTGGTGCAAGACCAAAAAGCATCCCCCTAAGATCAGAAATAAGACAAAGGTGATTACTTTCACTGCTGCTATTCAATACTGTACTGTGAGTTCTAACCAGAACTATGACAAGAAAAATAACTAAAAGGCATCCAAATAGGAAGGGACGAGGTAAACTATTCATATCTGCAAATGACATGATCCTGTATATAGAAAATCCTAAAGAATCCACAAGAAAGTGACAAGAGTAATAAACAAACTTAGCAAAGCTACAGGGTACAATATCAATACACAAAAGTCAGTTGCACTTGTATAGACTAGCAATGAACAATCTGAAAGGGAAATTAGGGAAGCAATTTCACTTACAATAGCACCTAAAATGATTACATACTTAGAAATCTAACCAAGGAGGTAAAGGACTTTTACACTAAATATTACAAGATGCTGCTGAAGGAAATTAAAGATGACCTAAATAAATGGAAAGATATTCCATATTCATGTATAAGAAGACTTAACATTGTTAAAATGTCAAAACTAATGAAATCAATATACAGATTCAACACAATTCCTATAAAAATCCTAGTATCCTTTTGGCAGAAATGGAAAAACTGATGATCAAATTCATATGTAATTAAAAAGAATTCCAAATACCCAAAACAATCTTGAAAAAGGAAAAGAAATTTGGAGGATTCACATTTCTCAATTTAGAAACTTAACTACAAAGTCAGTGTAATCAAGAGAGCATGTCACTGGCATAAGGATAGACATATAAACTAACAGAATTGAATAGAGTTCCCAGAAGTAAACCTCTACATATATGGTCAACTTATTTTTGACAAGAGTGCCAAGACCATTCAATAGGGAAAGGACAATCTTTTCAACAAACGATGCTAGCCAAACTCAATATCCATATGCAAAAGAAAGAAATTGGACCCTTAACTTACACCATATATGAAAATTACCTCAAACTGTATAAATGACCTGAACTTGGGAGCTAAAACTATTAAGTTCTCACAAGAAAACACTGAAGGAAATCTTAATGGTGTCAGATTTGGTAATGACTTTAAGGATATGACACCAAAAGTACAGACAATAAAAGAAAAAACAGATAAGCTGGACTCCATCAAAATTAAGAATTTTTGTGCATCAAAGAATATTATCAAGAAAATAAAAGACAATATACTGAATGGAAGAAAGCATTTGCAAATTCTATATCTGATAAGGGATTGATATCTAGAATATATAAACAAGTCCTAACAACAACAACGACGAAAAGTACAACTCAATTTAAAAATGGGCAAAGAACTTGAATAGACGCTTTTCTAAAGAAAATATATAAATGGACAATAATTACATGGAAAGATGCTCAACATCATTAGTTACTAAGGAAATACAAATCAAAACCACAATCAGATCCCACTTCATATCCATTAGAACAGATATAATCAAACAAACAGAAAATAACAAATGTTGGTGTGCACATGAAGAAATTGGAACCCTTGTGCATTGTTGGTGGGAATGTAAAATCATGCAGCCACTGTAAAAAACAGTGGTTTTTCAAAAGGTAAAATATAGAATTACCATATGATTTATCAATTCTATTCCTAGCTATACATCCAAAAGGACTGAAATAAGGATCTTGAATAGATATTTGTACACAAATACTTATAGCAGCATTACTTAAAATAGCCAAAATGTGCAAACAACTCAAGTGTCCATCAACAGATAAAAAAACAATGGAACACAAAATGTGCCATATATATACACACACACCCTATATAATGAGTTGTTAAATAGTAAAATATTATTCATCCACTAAAAATGACATTTTGAAATATTCTGTGATATGAATGGACTTTGAAAACATTATGCTTAGGAAAATTAGCCAGAAATTGAACAAATATTGTACATAAAATGACAGAGTACACAATGAGGTACAAAGAATAGACAAACATATACAGACACAGAGTAGAATAGAGGTTGCCATGGGCTGGGGAGAGGAAGGAAGGAAGAACTATTTAATGATTACAGAAATTTTGTTCAGTAATGACAAAAGTGTTTTATAGATACTAGTGATGGTTACACAATACTATGTATTTAATTCCACTGAAATATATGCTTAACAATGTGATATGATAAATATTATGTTATGCATATTTTATCACAAAAAAAGTATTAATGTACAACCAAAACAAAAAACCAAAAGCATTACCAGAAAGAATACCTAGACAAATATCTGTAATGAACAAAGACACAAAAACCCTCAACAATATATTAGCAAATCCAATCCAACAAATTATAAAAACAATTATAAATTATAAAAACAATTATAACCACAACCAAGTAGGATGTATTCCAGGTGTGCAAGGCTAGTTCAACATTAGAAAATCAACTAATGTAATCCTACCACATCAACAGGCTAAATCGGAAAAAAACACATGATCATAACAATTGATATAGAAAAAGCATTTGACAAAATCCAAGCTTATCCATGATAAAAACTCTTAGCAAGCTAGGAATAAAGGGAAATTTCCTTAACTTGATGGAAAATATCTACCCCAAATACCTAACATTAATATCATACCTAATTGTGAGAAACTGGATGTTTTCCTTCCAAGAGTGGGGAAAAAAGCAAAAATGTCCCCACTTACTACTTCTATTTGATATCAAATTATCTGTCATAGTTAGTGAAATATGACAAGAAAAATACACAAAATGTATAAAGATTGGGAAAAAAATCTTTCTTTGTTTGCAGATGGCATAACTGTCTATGTAGAAAATTCTAAAGAATCAACCAAAAAAAACTTCTTAAATTAACAAGCAATTCTATTGTCACATGATACACGGTAAATACATAAATGTCAATTGCTTTCCTTTGTACTAGCAAAGAATAATTAGAATTTTAAATTTATAATACCTTTTACTAATGCAGCAAAAAGATTAAGTACTTCTGGATAAATCTAAAAAGAAAATATGTAAAAGATCTATATGCAGAAAATTACACAACTCTGATGAAAGAAATCAAAGAGAATTTAAATAAATCGAGATATACTCTTTGCTCACAGATTAGAAGACTCAGCATTGTTAAAACATCCTTCTCTCAAACTTGACCAAGAGTCAAGGCAATCCAGTCAGAATCTCAGCAAGTGATTTTCTGGAGATTGCTAAGGTGAGTATAAAGTTTATATGAAAGGCACAAAATGCAGAATAGCCAACACAATACTGAGGAAGAAAAAATTGGAAAATTGATATTATTGGACCTCAAAATGTACCGTATAGCTACAATGCACAGTGTGGTATTGGCAAAGAAAAAAAAAAAGAAAGACATATTAAATAATGGAAGAATAGAAGGCCCAAACACATACAAATATAATCAACTAATTAATGATCAAAGAGCAAAGGAAATTCAATGGAGAGAGGATAGTCTTCTCAATAAATGGTGCTGGAACAACTTAATTGGACATTTATATGCAAAAAAGAATCTAGATAGTCTTTACACTTTACACATATATTAATTCAAAATGTAAATGTAAAAAAAGTCCTAAATTTAAATTAAAACTCTAAAAAAATCTAGAGAAAGCATAAGAGAAAGCTAAGAGACCTTGGGTTTGGTGATAAGTTTATAGATTCAGCACTAAATGTAGGATCCATGAAAGAAAAATTGAGGGGCTCCTGGGTGGCTCAGTTGGTTAAGTGTCTGACTTAGCTGAGGTCATGGTCTCGTAGTTCATGGGTTCAAGCCCCCGTTGGGCTCTGGGATAACAGCTCAGAGCCTTGAACCTGCTTGGGATTCTGTGTCTCCCTCTCTCTCTGCCTTTCCCCAACTTGTATGCTCTCTCTCTCTCAAAAATAAATAAAAATTTTAAAAAGTTTGTTAAAAAAAGAAAAATTGATATTGGAATTTATTAAAGCAAAATCTTCCGCTCTGCAAAAGAGATTAAGAGAATAAAAAGACAAGCCACAAACTAGGAGAAAATAATATCTGATAAAAGACTTCTATTCAAAATATACAGAAAAACTCTTAACCTCTCCCCTCAAAAAATAATTAAAACTGGTAGAAGATTTGAATAGACATCTCAACAAAGAAGATGCACGAATGGAATAAGCATATGAAAAGATGATCAATGCGATTTGTCGCTAGGGAAATGCAAATTAAAATGACAATGAGATATCATTACACACCTATTAGAAAGGCTAAAATCCAAAAAGCTGACAATATTAAATCGTAGCAAGGACACAGAGCAATAGAAACTTTTATATATTGCTGGTGGGAATATAAATTGGTACAACCATTTTGGAGGACAGGTTGGCAGTTTCTTACAAAGTTAAACATAGCCTTATCATACAAGCCAACAGTCATGCTCCTAGGTATTTACACAATTGATTTAAAAACTATGTCCCCAATAAAACAATGCAAAGCAAAATCTGTGCATGAGTGTCTATAGCAGCTGTATTTACAATCACCAAAACCTGGAAGCAATCAAGATGTCCTTAAATAGGTGAAAGAATAAAGAAACTATGATACAGTATTACAATGGAATATTACTCAACAATAAAAAGATATGAACTGTCAAGCAGTTAAAAGATACGGAGAAAACTTGAGTCTTAGTGTTAAATGAAGTGTTGACATAACATGATTCCAACCATATGACATTTTGAAAAGGCAAAACTACAGAGAGAGTAAAAAGATCAGTGATTGTTAAGGGTTCAGGGGGGAAGGGGTATGGATAAATAGGTGAAGCACATAGGTGAAACTATTCTGCATGTACTTTATTATTTTTTTAATTTTTTTTTTTTTTTATTTTTGAGAGAGAGAGAGAGACAGAGTGTCAATGGGGGTGGGGTAGAGAGAGAGGGAGACACAGAATCCGAAGCAGGCTCCAGGCTCTGATTTGTCAGCACAGAGCCTGACATGGGGCTTGAACCCACAAACTGTGAGATCATGACCTGAGCCGAAGTCAGATGCTCAGACTGAGCCATCCAGACGCCCCTGCATGTATCTTAATAGTGGACACTTGACATGCAATTGTCGAAACCAATTGAACTTTACAACACAAAGAGTCAGCCTTAGTGTATACAAATGTTTAAAACTTATTTATATTATTTTTGCTAAAGATTCTAGATTATTAAGATTTTTAAAATTCCATGCTTTCAGAGATGCTAAGTACTGCTAATTATTAATTTTTCTAATTATTCACAATGACATGGGAATTAAAAATGATTAGAATTCCTTAAGAGATTTCTGATTTGGGGACTATAGTAGTCAGAATGATCCCTGTGAGATGTTCATATCCTGATCCCTGGAACATGGGGAAATGTTAAACTGTGTGGCAAAAGGGATTTAGATGTAATTAAGGTTACAGGCTTTAAAATAGGTAAATTATCCTGGATTATCTGGGAGGGCTCAATCCAATTATACGAGCCAGTAAAAACAGGAAATTTTCTCTGGCCAAAGCAGAAGAGAAGTCAGAGATTCAGCGGGTGAGAAGGACTCTACATGCAGTTGCCAGCGTGAAGCTGGAAGAGACACAACAAGTTCAAGCTGCCTTACGGAGGTTAGGGAGGCTCCAGCTGACATTCATCAAAGAAGCAGGGACCTGGGTCCTACCGTTGCACAGACTTGAATTCTACCAACAGCCTGAATGAACCTGAAAGCAGATTCTCCCCAAGAGCATCTCATTAAGAACTCAGGGTGTCAACACCTTGATTTCAGCTTTGCGAGACCCAGGGCAGAGGACCAAGCTAAAACCACTCAGTCATACGACTTATACAACTGTGACATAGTAAATTTGTGTTGTCTTAAGCCGCTAATTTTGTGGCTTACAGGAACAACTTGTGATTTTGCCCAACTTGAAAACAGCCTTTAGTTTAATAAAAGAAAATGTTAAGAAACACTCACAGTTTACCCTTCACACAGTGTAAAACTGAGCACCATCCAAGAAAACACCAGCCAAGAGAGCATTACATACATATTCCTAAGATGCTACACTACTACTGATATCCTGCTCTCATTTATTCATTCATTCCATTCATTCATTCACTCAACAGGTATTTTGAAATGGAAGAGCCAAAAGTCTTGAAAGGGAAAAATATGAAGAGAAAACAAATGAATTTAAGGGAAAAAAGAAATAATCAGTCTCGATAAGTTAAAGAAGAAAAGAACAAAAGCATAGAGAAGGAATGACAAGAAAAGCCAAAATTCATGGAAATAGAGATATAAGGTTAACAATTAGTAACCTGGCAGGTAGCTTAATGGGGAGACTGGTAGAGACCTGGGTTCTGGTGTCAGCTCTGCCTTTGGCTGGAATCAGAACCTCATTAATTTCACTGGACCCTCAGTGTGCTGATAGAAATTTTCTAGGTCCTTCCAGATTTCAAACTAATTTAGATGGAGGGAGGGAGAAAGGGAGGAAAGAGAGAGAAGGAGAGATAGTGGGTGAGTGGCTCAGGAAAAATGTGCCTATATTCGTCAGAGCCTTTCCCTCTGACATCATTACTATGGACTCTAAAGTATCTCAGATCCCCAAATGGTGCTATGACTTTCTCCACTGGAAGAATGCGCTTTGAGAAGGAAATTATGGAAAAGCCAAAGAAAACTAGGCTGGTATGAAAACAGAAAGTGACTGTTTAAAACAAAGTTCTCTTAAGGGACTAATGTGGTATGAAGGAAAACTAACTACAGAATCACGAATATGATCTTTTTTTTTTTTAAAGCCTAACTGATAGTTCCGAAGACTTAAGGACTTGGCAGACTATTGAAAATTGGGTTTAAATAGAAAGTTTCATCAGTTTGTTCTTCTGTACTGACATCTCATTCAATTACACTTCTAATTTAGCTGTTACTGAGATAGTCTTATGCTAGCAAGTTGACAATTTAGTGAGGGTATTAAGGGAAATTCATTTTGGCCATTAACTATTCCCTAAAGGTTTCCATCTGAATGTGCATCTCACTGAAATGGAAACTAAGGTGGTGTAAAAGTTCCCGTAAGCGTAAATTGCAGGATTCTCTGTTTCTCCTTTTCTGTGACAATTTGGTTAAGGTAACATTGGCAATGATAGGGAAACTATTACAATAAAGTAATTTTTACCTAATTACTATCATTACAAGCTTGAAATGAGAGACTTGAGTGATAAAGATATGTGGAAAGCAAGGTTGTGTAAGGTGCTGTCTGAAGACTTCAGGAGAGAAGACTCCTCTCAGGCCAGGGAGGGAGTTCTCTGCAACCACTGGAGCGTGAAGGTCTTCACAGAATCCGTAATGCTAATATGAACTGTGGGTAAATAGGATTGTAAATTGCAGGCACGCTATAAATTAAGAATTTCTGGCTTTCTTCATAACATTTGAATTTTTGAGAAAAATTGAATAAGAGATTGAGTAAGAGAAAGCAAGTGTAGGTCAAGGAAATGGAATAGAGAAGTGGAGGGTGTAAAGGGAAGTAACTGAATTTGTTTCAAAGAATTTCCAATTATCCTGATTTTTCCTATTTTGTAATTTCTGAGATATTGCTTTAGTTTGTATTTGAATAATGTCAACCACGGTCAAAAGAATCCATTCCCATGGGAGGAAAAATCTTTTAAATGATCAATCTCATAAAAAATAGGATGATTAAGGGGCACCCGGGAGGCCCAGTCAGGTAAGTGGCTGACTTCAGTTCAGGTCATGATCCTGCAGATAGTGGGTTCAGGCCCCAAGTTGGGCTCTGTACTGATAGTAAGGAGTCTGCCCCTACCCTGCTTGCACTCTTTCTCTCATAAATAAATAAATCCACATTAAAAAAAAAGGATGATCAAATAAATAACAAACTAACAATTCACTACAAAATACCCAATACGTGGGTCAAATCTATACCATAAAAACATTTTTAAAGATTTTAATTTTAGCCTTAGGAGCTTTTTTTTTTTTTTCAATCAAGAAGACACAGTGAAACCAGTTGGAGCATCTGTCTTAACCTTCAGTGATTTAGTCAGCAGCTTCTTGAAGCTGCACAATCTCTTACTCTTCTCTCACACAGCCTTTTTACATAGGCGATTGTAGCCCTCTCCTCAGACCAAGCTTAAGTACTGACAACGGGATTTAGGAATGTAATAGAGGAATCAGCTTCCCCTGCCCCCATCCCCAGCTTTACTGAAGTAGAACTAACAAATAAAATTGTTAGATATTTAAAAAGTACTATGTGATGATTTGATATGTATATTTATTGTGAAAGGATCCCCTCCATCGAGTTAATTAACACACCCATCATCTCACATGTTGACCTTTTTTTCTTTTTAAGATCTACTGTCTTAGCAAATTTCCATTACACAATACAGTGTTATCAACTGCAGTCATCATGTTACACAGTAAATCCTCAGATTTCATTTGTCTTACAGTTGAAAGTTTTGTACTCTTTTACCAAACTCACCTTATTTCCCCTACCTCCCAACCCCTGGCAACCACATTTTACCCCCTGTTTCCAAGAATTTGACTTTTTTTTAAAGATCCCACATGTAAGTGATACCATTATGCAGGATTTTTTTAGGATTTTGTCTGCCTGATTTATTTCACTTTAGCATAATGCCCTCTGGGATCATCCATGTTGTTGCAATTGACAGTATTTTTTTCTTTATAAAGGCTGAATAATATTCCATATATACCACATCTTCTTTATCCATTCCTCTGCCAAGACACTTATGCTGTTTTCATACCTTGGTGACTGTGAATAATGCTGCTATGAACACTGAAGTACAGATATCTCTTAGAGATCCTAGTGTCTTCTTCATATATATACCCAGAAGTAGGATTGCTAGACCATATATTGATTCCATTTTTAATTTCTTGAAGAACTTCCATACTGTTTTCCTCAGTGGCTGTAATAATTTACATTCTCATAAAGTGTATAAAGCTTCCTGTTTCTCCACATCCCCACCAGCATTTGTTATCTCTTCCTTTTTAAAATAGACATAGTGGGGCACCTGGGTGGCTCATTCGGTTGGGCGTCTGACTTCAGCTCAGGTCATGGTCTCGTGGCTCGTGAGTTCAAGCCGTAAGTTGGGCTCTGTGCTGACAGCTCAGAGCCTGGATCCTGCTTCCGATTCTGTGTCTCCCTCTCCGTCTGCCCTTCCTCTACTCATGCTCTGTATTTCTCTCTCTCAAAAATAAATAAACATTAAAAAAATTAAAAATATAAAATAGACATACTAACAGGTGTGAGGTAGTATCTCATTGTGGTTTTGATTTTCCTGATGATTTGTGACGCTGAGCACCTTTTCACATACCTGTTAGCCACCTGTATGTCTTCTCCAAAAAAAGTGTCTATTAAGGTCCTCAGCCATTTTTAATTGGGTTATTTTTCTGTTATTAAATCATGAGTCCCTTACATACTTCGGATATGTGGTTTGAAAATATTTTCTCCCAATCCAAAGGTTGCTTTTTATTTTGTTAATGTTTTCCTTTGCTATGCAAAACTTTTTTAATTTGATGTAATCCCACTTGGATATTTTTTCTTGTGTCACCTTTCCTTTTTGTATCAAACACACAAAAAAAAAATTATTGGCAAGATCAGGGTTAAATTGCTCACCTCTATACTTTCTTCTAGGACTTTTATGGTTTGAGGTCTTACATTTCAGGCTTTGATATATTTTGAGTTAAATTTTCTGTATGATGTAAGATAGTGGTCCAGTCTTTTTCTTATGCATGTAGCTGCCCAATTTTCCCAGCACGATTTATTAAAGAAACTATCCTTTCCCTATTGTATATTCTTGGTTCCTTTGTCAAAAATCAATTGTATATATATGAAAGGGTTTATATCTAGGATTTCTATACGGTTTCACTGATCTATGTACCTGTTTTTATGCCAATACCTTACCGTTTTATTATAGCTTTGCATTATGGTTTGAAGTCAGAAAGTGTGATGCCTCTAGTTTTGTTCTTTCTCAATATTGCTTTGGCTATTAAGACACAAAACCACAGCGGGGGCCTGGGTGGCTCAGTCAGCTAAGCATCCGACTTCAGCTCAGGTCATGATCTCACACTCCATGAGTTCGAGCCCTGCATCAGGCTCTGTGTTGATAGCTCAGAGCCTGGAGCCTGCTTCAGATTCTGTGTCTCCCTCTCTCTCTGCCCCTCCCCTGCTCATGCTCTGTCTCTCTCTGTCTCAAAAATAAATAAAAACATTAAAAAAAAAGACACAAAACCACAGAGTCTTTTGTGGTTCCAAACAAAAATTAGGATTTTTTTTCTATTTCTGTGAAAAACTCCATTAGAATTTTCTTAATGATTGCATTGAATACTATATATAAGTTTAATATTCCTTAGAGTCCTACATCCAATAATATTAGCATGCAAATCAGCAATGATAAACCCTCAATGTACATATCACTATAGTATGTATGAAAATTTTTCATGTACAATGTATTATCTCATCTTCATGGCAAACTTGTGAGATACTGTAATGCTCACTAACTAGTGGCCCATTAATTAGCCATCTGAATTCCTGACAGCGTGATCGAATATCTGGAGTGAAGGAAAACAAACAAAACAAAACATTTCAATCAACTCAAATCAAGATCTAGGACAGCCATATAATTAAATGTATCCACTTTAGGATAACACTTCAGTTTTACTCTGAGCCTACTTCTTATTTTTTTTTTTTAATGTTTATTTTTTAAGAGAGAGAGAGAGAGACAGAAAACGAGCAGGGGAGGTGCAGAGAGAGAGGGAGACACAATCTGAAGCAGGCTACAGGCTCTGAGCTGTCAGCACAGAGCCTGAAATGGGGCTCAAACTTACAGACCGTGAGATCATGACCTGAGCCGAAGTCTGAGGCTTAACCGACTGAGCCACTCAGTTGCCCCAGAGCCTGCTTATTCTTACTTTAGGCACAACTCTAAGAAAATTGGACACACCAGATTAGAAAACAACTAGAAGAGGTGTGGGGGAAAAAAGAGATGGACACATTAAAGTTCGTACAAGGGGTATCTGATCTTTGAAATACTGACATATTGTTTTTATTTAAAAAGTATTTGGGAACTCAAAATGGGATCATTTACTGGAGGCACAGATGCCTCTGAGTTATTTTACCAAGTATAATGTATTAATTACACTTATTCACATATATTGACTAATACTGCTTAAATTACTTTAAATGTATTACCATGCAATGCTCAATAAATACTATGATGTGGGAACTGTTAATATCCTTGTTTTATAGATGAGAACCCTGAGACACAGAAAATTTAAGTGACTTATCCGAGGTCTCACAGCTAAGCAAGGATTCCAATCAAGGCTGACTAGCTTCAGAGCACACGTTTTTAATTGTCCTATTCTAATTCATATGATAACCCTGCATGACAAAAGAAAAAATCTACTATAGACAGTGTACATGTTTTTAGAAATTGGGAAAGTGGGTATGTTTTTTAAGATACATGTTCTTCAAAAACTTTGTCACAGTTTTTAGTTTGTTTTTAAGTGTATACATTCGTTATATGGGAAAAAAAAAACACAAAAAAATCCACTCCTCAATAATACTAGTACTTTTTGTTGTTTATTTTTGTTTTGCAGTATTTAAATATTCTGACTATCTATAGCCAATTATCTGTCTGGGAAGTTAAATAGCTAGAAGAATCAAAATGAGAGACTTTGACCACTTCATTAGAAGAAGAAAGGGGAAAAAATAATAGGCATTTCAGATTAATTTGAATGGTCTTCTATATGCCAGGGTTTTACATGTCAGGTTGCAGAGAGGAGAGTTTCCCCAAGCTCACAGAGAGGCTGGAAGGGTGCACGTTCTGCTAAGGGTGGAAAGCCCATCCCAGTGCTTCATGGCACCTGGAGACATGGAGACTTCAGAATAAAGTGGCTGCATTAACATGAGTATGAAGCCCAGCTCTCCTGGGCAGGCCCATTACCGGCCATTTAGGTCAGTATGGACCTTATTTACTATCCAAATGCATTGTTTTGGATTATAAATTTTGTGTAGCTAGAAAAACTGAATGCTAGGCACCAAGTTTCAGGCCAGCCAGGTATCTTCAGCAACAGAAGCAAAATACTAGCCTTAAACTTGGAGCATTTCAGTTGCAATCAGTGCAGGGTAAAGACCAGGAGCCTTCACTGTTTGTAAGACCTCAGTTCTCTAAACTACGAAGCTTAAAAATGTGTACGTGTCTATCAGTCTAGTAGAAAGGGATTTGAAGAGTCATTTTAATTTAAAAAGTAATAACAACATAATGTGAGATTTTCACGCTCTATACTTGTGAGCAGGGCTGGCTTCATAAGCATACAGCTTGGGCAGCTGGACAAGGACTCATGGTCGGAAAGGGATGAATGGCCTCCTCCTCATTGCTACCTGTTTCAGTCAGCAGAAAACCGTGTGCTGGGTTTAACACTCTGCTGTTGCCATATTGAAATTCTTCGTTTTTGTAAAAGAGATCCCGCATTTGTCATTTTGTACCAGGCCCTGCAAATTATATAAGCAGTCCTGTGTATGAATATGCAGAGTTAAACTCATACCTACTATACAGCATTTTGGATACTTTTCATATCTCCACACCACCTGACTTGAAACTTAGAGTAAGTCCTTAAGTCGTAGGGCTGAGTTAAAATTGCACACCAAATACAAATATACATAAAATCTCACACCAAAGATAATTTTTGTTTCACAATTTAGTAATCTTGTTATCAAATTAAATTTCAGAACACAAAACCTTCCAGGCAAAGTAGGTTAAAAAAATCCTTGTAGAAATGTATATTTTAAAGCCAAGTAATAATTGAATCCCTGCAGACTAAACAATATCACTTAGCAGCCTGCACAATGTGAAAGACTAAAAGCTTTTAATTAGACTTTTACTCAATAGGGGAGAAAAAAATAATTTAAAAGACTCAGGACTGAAGCTGAATTGTTAGTTTTAACTTTGAACACAATGAAGGAACAATTTGACTAAATTAGTTTAGCTGTGTATTCATTAGCCTTTAATAGAAATGTGAATGCAAACTGACTCCAGGTTATTGTACTTAGAGCCAGCTTTTTAATTAGTGATTGGCAAAATGTTTATCTAGTTTGTTGTTGGAATGTTGAACCGTTTACACAACAGGACTGTTGTAAACCTTTATGTAATCTTAATTGGATCTTTCAAAAGAACAAGATTTCATGTACATAAAATCACAAACTATAGCAATAAAGTTAGCTAATTTATATCAAACTTGGCACTTAAAAAGAAAAAGTTGTGCTATGTGGCTTAATGAGGTGTAGAAATGGTTAACATCTATTTAAACTTAGTTAAATGTGATGCTCATTTGAACTTGGCCAAACCTTGGATATCACAGGCTTTGAAGTTGGACAGACCTGATTTCCAGATGGTAAGTGGGTTATTAATTCTGTAATATTGGGCACATTGAGCCTCAGTTTCCTTATCTTCAAAATGGGGATTATATAATGAGTGTTAAATAGTCATTGTGAACATTTAAGATAATATATAAAAGCCCGTATCTGAGGAATTCAGTATATGGTGCTATCATCATCATCATCATCATCATCATCATCATCATCATCAGGGTTCTTTTTTTTAATATATTTAAGTTAAATACTCTTTGAATAGATACAATTAATTACATATTGCAAAATTCCAGTGCAATAAAATTCAAAATACACAAAATGTCATACAAAGAAAAGTCATCTCCCATTCACCATGAATAACATGGCATTATTTGCAATGTTCAATAGGTTTCTATTTTGTCAAAATAGTAAATGATTACATTATATAACAGTAACTTCTAGAGATCATTCTGTACACATAAAACTTCTTCATCCTTTTTAATGGCTATATGAATATACCATAATTAAATGAAGTAGTGCCTTATTATTGGAAAATTAGCTTATTTCTACCCTCTTTGCTGAAATAAATATCCTTATGTGTAGATTATTTTGCATCTCTGGGTAGCTCTTTAGGATGAATTTCTAGAAGCAATATTGGTGGTAAAAGTCTATGTGTATTTTTTCATTTTGATAGCTATTATAAACCGCCCTCCCCAGAACTGTACCAATTTACATTTCCACCAATAACTATGGTGTTTATTTCTGTGCAGCTTCACCAACAGTGTATCAACTTTTAAATATCTCTGCCAGTCTTACACATGAACATTTTGTCCTTATAGTTTCAATTTTCTTATCTTTCATTGTGTGTGAAGTGTAGACTTTTTTTTATATATTTAAGAGTAATTTGTATTTTTCCTTCTATATACTATTTCTTCATGGTCTCATCTCACATTAGTCTTTTTCTGAAATTTATTTTTGGGAAAACTGTAAATAATCAGAGCACCCATCCTTTATCAATTGTATTTATTTTCCCCCATTTTATCTTCTCATAATTCTTTCGTTTTTATGTAAGTTTCTACATCTTTTGTTTTATAGCTTAAGTGTTTTATATTATCTCTAGAAAAACTTCTCTCTCCAAAAAAATTGTTTTTAAATCTTTCATGATTTCTTCTAGTATATTTATGCTTTCACTTTTTGTATTTAATTCCTTGAATTTTTTTAGTACCCACTTAGCTGTTCCATTCTTATTTGCTGAATAATTCACCTGTTGACCATTAGAATATAATATGATTTTCATATGCCAAAATCCTTTATTAATGAATTGTATCTCTTGACTCTCTATTTAGTTCCACTGATCTTTTTGCCTGTCTAAGAGGTTGCTGTTTTAAATTCTGTAGTATTTATACTGGTCCAAAATCTGTAGCATAACCAATTTATCATTACTCTCTTTTTCCACATAAAACTTAGAATCACATTATTTAGTTCTAAAAAATACTTGTTAGTATTTTTATTGAGATTGAATTATATTTTCAGATTAATTTAGACTTGATCTTAGCCAAAAGGCCGAGAAGCGATTTTTTCAGATTAATTTAGAGAAAAACATGTTTTCATGATATTATGTCTTCCCATTCAAGAACAGAAAATGCTTTTTCTTTTTTTTCAGTTATACCTTTGGGTATCTTATTAGCTAGTGCATTAGAACTTTCTTTGTAAATATTTTTCATATTTCTTAAAATATGAAAAATTCCATAATTCTTAAAAGTCTGTTTCTAAATATTATACTTTTTCTGTTATTTCATCTTTTTCTCTCAATTATATTTTCAAATTGGTTTTAAATTTTTTTTTAATTTTTTTTAACGTTTATTTATTTTTGAGACAGAGAGAGACAGAGCATGAACAGGGGAGGGGCAGAGAGAGAGGGAGACACAGAATCTGAAACGGGCTCCAGGCTCTGAGCTGTCAGCGCAAAGCCCAATGCAGGGCTCGAACTCACGGACCGTGAGATCATGACCTGAGCCGAAGTCGGACGTTTAACTGACCAAGCCACCCAGGAGCCCCTCAAATTGGTTTTTATGTAACTACATAAGAGGACCATTGGTTTTGGTTATTATTTTTCTACAGAACAACACTTGGCAACATTACTGATATTCTTAGATTTGATTATTTGAATTTTTCAGGTATGAAATTACATCGTTTGTTGAGAAAAATAATTTTACCTTTCGCTTTCCAGTTTTCTATCTCTCATTTTTTTCTCTCTTCTAATTGTCAAGACTGATACTTCCAGACTATGTTAAGTGCTAGTGGTGATAGCGGACGCCACCGTACTAATAGGGACATTAATTATTTCACTAGTTTGAGGGTTGAGATAAATATATTTTAATAGGTAAGAAATTATCTATCTAATCCTACTTTATTAGAAATATTTAAATAGATACTGAATTTTATCGACGGTATTTTTAACGTCTTCACAAATAATCTTATGATTTCTCTCACTGGAATTATTCATTTAATGGATTTTAATGAGTCATTCTTCTGTCACAACGTTAATAATGGAAATTTTGGTCAAGACCCTAAGGTGAGAAATAGGAACTACCAAAGTCAAGACAGAACACTCAACAAGAACTTGCAAAAGTGGCCTAAAACCAGCTACCATGGAAAGACACTGGCTTCCTCCTCATTGCCTACCTGTTTCTGTCATCATTAAGTCCTTTCTTTAAGGAGAGAGGAATATGAGAAAATCAGAACATTGATTCTACTTAAAAGTGGACATTCTGACTGCTAATTAATGCAATGATTTCTTATTTCAGTGTGACCAGGAAAGTTATGGGACTACTCCTTGGACAGAGATTAAAAAACAAAAGAAAAGAATGGAAAAGAAAACAAACAAACAAACAAACAAAAAAACAGGTCCACTAAGCAAATTTCAGAGGATAAAAGGAAACAAGAGAAAATTTGCTTTGTGATTGAACCTTCAATCACAACTCTTACTTCCAGGATGAGGAAGAGTTTGCAGCATTTAAAAGTATCTTCACTTAGTGGTGCCTGGGTGGCTCAGTCAGTTAAGGAACGGACTCTGGATTTCGACCTACGTCATGATCACATGGTTTGTGAGTTCAAGCCCTGCATTGGGCTCTGTGCTAACAGCATAGGATGTGTTTGGGATTCTCTACTCCCTCTCTTTCTGCCCCTCCCTTGCTCATGTGTGGGCTCTCTAAATAAATAAATTAACTAACTAACTAAAAAAAAAGTATCTTTACTTAATGACCCAATAGAAGTCTCATGTGATATATTTTGTACTGATACATTTTGTCATAATGTTCTCCAGTAACTTTCTTTCTACTATGGTAATTGGTTTTTTTAGAATTTCTATCTTTCCAATATCATTTTTAATAATTTATGCTCTTAAATTATATTCATATTTTCTTCCATTTATATTTTCACACAGAGTCTCATATTCATTATAGTCTCTTATGATTCTAATTTCCCCCAAAGGTCTGGTTATTTCTTTATTGTCATTTATTGATTGGGTTAGGTAAAATGTTATCTCTTTTATTATATTTTTTTGTTTTTTTTCAGTATTACAAATGATATACTTTATTAACCCAGCATTTGTTCTACTGCTTCTTGTTGTCTCACGATTCTGTCCCTGAGGTATCACTTTGTGGCCCCCATATTGGTCCTTTTCCACGATTTTCAGCCCCACTAGGGCTTGCAGGACCCTGTGGGCGATGTTCTTGGAGCCTCTGCTGAAGTGGCTGGGCATGACCCCACTTCTCCAATGGTCCCCACAGGTCCTGGTCCTGGAGGTGACCTCAGTGGTGCCTGGGAGGTACAGGTGCTGTGATGTGTAGAACCAGTTCTTGTCAATGGTAGCAAGCTCTTTAAGTTTGGCTAGCTTGACAGTGTCCAGCCATTAGAAACTTTCAGCTTCCCAGACTTTCTGAGGTAGACTTCCAGAGTGCTGATGAACTCCTGCTGGTTCCTGCTGGTTCACGTCATTTTTGTTTTTGTTTTTGTTTTTAACATTTATTTATTTTTGAGAGACAGAGAGAGGCAGAACATGAGCAGGGGAGGGGGAGAGGGAGATACAGAATCTGAAGCAGGCTCAGAGGAGCTGTTTGTTAGCACAGAGCCCAACGTGGGGCTTGAACTCATGAACTGCAAGACCATGACCTGAGCTGAAGTCAGAAGCTCAACCGACTGAGCCAACCAGGCACCCCGGTTCATGTCTTTTATAGTAACTCCAGACATCCTTTGGCCTCCGTGCTATCAGCTAGGGGACTCTTTTATTGTCTTCTTATTAATGTTACTAATGTTGTTTTACTAAACATTAACCAATTTTTAGTCTTCAGTCTTTTTTCTTTGTCAATTCCTTTCTTCTACTCTCATTTAACCAACTTTTCTTTGTTTTTATAACTAAAGTAAGTGTCTATTTTTATCCTTACTGGTTTATTTATACAGGTTCTTAAGTATATGTATTTTTTTCTGAGTACTATTTTAGCTGGATACAATTGGTTCTGCTAGGTAGAGGTATAATTATTAGTTTCTAGATATTCTGAATTTTTGGTTGGGAGTTCCTTCAATCACAAGATTTTTTTTAATGAAACTTTTAAATTAATTTTCAATTAATTTTGTCAATTAATTTTCAGGTGACAGGATTTTTACTTTCTAGTTTTAATTACCTTTGAGCAGAAAATATTGCCTTTGTTCTTTCTACTTTTAAAAATTTGTTTAATTTTTGATGTGCATGATACATAACCAGTTTTTAAAAATTTTTTTAACGTTTATTTATTTTTGAGACAGAGAGAGACAGAGCATGAGTGGGGGAGGGTCAGAGAGAGGGAGACACAGAATCCGAAACAGGCTCCAGGCTCTGAGCTGTCAGCACAGAGCCCGACACAGGGCTTGAACTCAGGGACCATGAGATCATGACCTGAGCCGAAGTCGGACGCTTAACCGACTGAGCCACCCAGGCGCCCCCATAACCATTTTTCTAATGAGCACATTAAAAGAAGGTATATGCTGTTTTCTTTAAAGAGTTTGATATTTATTTATGCCCAACCAAATTGTAACATATTAATGTTATAACTTCATAATTAATATTTAGTTCTATGTGTCTCCTTACTTTCAACCTTTATAATTTTTTTGAGAAATAAATTAAAATCTCCTTCTACCAATACAATCCTGTCTGGATCATATTGTATTTTCTATATGTTAAATCTTGTATTCAGTGAAATAAAAATAATAAAAGGGAAAATCATAAAACCAAAAGCTGTTTTTTAAAAAAAAAAAAAAAAAGATAACATTAATCAACTCTAGGCATATTAAGACATACTGAGAAACATCTAGAGAGAGACAGAGACAGCGCAAAGTTATCTATATCAAGCATAAAAAAGGGACTATGACTGTAGGTCCTAGAAGTAATCAAAGAATAATAAACAAATATCAGGAGTATGTTTACGTCAATATATTCAGCAATTCAGATCAAGTAGACAAACTACTTGAAAGACAAGAAATTATCTAAAGTAATTCAATAGAAAAATAGAAAATCTGAGATGCCCTGAAAGTATTAAATCATTTCAATTTATAATACAATAAAGAAAACCCCAGGCCCCAGTATCTTCAATAGTGAGTTCCATCAATCATTTCAGGAAGAAATAATACAAAAACTACATAAACTCCTTCAGGAAGTAGAAGTATGGACACTTCCCAACTTCTTTTTATAAAACTAGCATTGCCTTGATACCAAAATAAGACACAGACATTACAAGAATCTCTTATGCATATAGACACAAAAACCCTCAACAAAATATTACCAAGTCAAATCCAACAATCTCTAAAAAAGATTTTTACACCATGACCATCTACTTTTTTTTCTCAGGAATCAACAGTTGGTTCAAGATTTGAAAATCAGCCAAATGTAATTCAACATATTAACACACAAAGGAAGAAAACCACATGATTATCTTAATAGATGTGAAAGAATGCATTTAACAAAATTTGGCATTCACTTATAAATTAGTAACAGAAATTTCTTCAATCTAATAAATGGTATGCACAAAATACTTACATTTGACATCTTCAATGATAAAATACCTTTTCCCTAAGATTGGAGGAAAAAACAGAAACTTTGCTCACAGCCATTCTTTTCCACCATGCAAAGGAAGTTGTAGCCAGTGCAAGAAAAAAAGGAAAAGAACAAAAAGGCATGGAGAGAACACAGAAATGTCGTAAACTCTGGGTCTGGAATTCTTTCTTGTCCAGCAAGAAAGCGGGATGCAGGATTAAAATTTGAGAGAAGCTGATGTCCGAGGGAAGACAAGAACCCCTATTAAGGGTCCTTGCTCCGTTTTTATTAGAATCAGAAGGCTTACAAACATGGTGATGGATGTGCACAAAAAGACAATGAAACTGTGAACAGTAACTTATGGGCGTGAGGGAAAGGGTGCTTTGAAAATATGCAGTGTTAGGGGTTTGGGTTAATACAAAACAAAATCCTGGCAGTGGAAGGTCTGTTTGCCTAAACTGGTCTAGGGGATAAGAAAGACAGAGCATGCTACCTCAGGGTCAACAAGGCACCTTTCTGTTGCTAATTAGCTCTGCTCAGGGCAACTTTGCACAGTGGTATAGCCCGATTTACCTGTTTACCTAATTTGGTCCTTCCTCCCTTCCTAATTTGGTCCAGCTTTCTCTATAGTACTAAACTGGGGATTTTCCCCTCCCTGACTTAATCGTGTTTACCTCATATACCTTTGTCCTATATGGGGACCTTTGCCTCACTTTACATATTCTTATTTGCCTAAATCTTGTTTACCCAAACTTGGGTGTATACATCCTATAGTTTTCTAATTCTTTATGCCTTGTTAACCCATCAGTGCAGGCTCAGGGAATTCCCAAGCTTATTCTCCACACAGGAAGATGTGAAAAACTGTCCTTACTCTAAGACAACATAATCATGATCATGTACACTGAAAATCCTAAGGATAAAAAAAAAAAAAAAAACTATTACCTTCCTGGCTCTTCCCGTGTTTGGAACGAGAGAGTGTTATGCTAAGTGAAATAAGCCATACAGAGAAAGACAGATACCATATGTTTTCACTCTTATGTGGATCCTGAGAAACTTAACAGAAACCCATGGGGGAGGGGAAGGAAAAAAGAAAAAGAAAAAAGAAAAAAAAAAAAGAGGTTAGAGTGGGAGAAAGCCAAAGCAAAAGAGACTCTTAAAAACTGAGAACAAACTGAGAGTTGATGGGGGTGGGAGGGAGGGGAGGTGGGTGATGGGTATTGAAGAGGTCATCTTTTGGGATGAGCACTGGGTGTTGTATGGAAACCAATTTGACAATAAATTTCATATATTGAAAAAAAACTATTACCATTTATAAGCAAATTAGCAACTCCAAAGGATACAAGCTGACTATAAAAAAATTAATTGCATTTGTACTCTATGAAAAATTAGAACTTGAAATTGTGATTACTACCACTTTAATTGTACTCTAACATGAAATAATCAGGGATAAATTTAATAACATACATGCCAGATCTGTACATATAAACTGCAACATATTGCTGAGAGAAATTAATGATCTAAATTGATAGAAAGTTGTGTCATATTCATGGATCAAGACATAATATTGTTAAGATGTAGTTTCTACCCAAATTGGTCTATATATTCAACATAAAATCAAATTAAAATCTCAGAAGTAGAACTTGGCAACCTGATTCTAAAATTTGCATTGAAAAGAAAGGACCTTTAAAAGCCAAACAGTGGAGTGTCCTGTCCAAAGTTAACTTTGGTAATGAAGAAGGGGATGGGCTGGAGGTGGTGGCAGGTCTACGCACAAAGAAATATTAATGGGTTATATAACTTAAGTTCAAAGTTGAAGACTTACCTATAAAAGTAGAATAATTAAGACAATGTGGTAGTGGCATAAGAATAAATATATAGAATAATGTAACAGAATACAGAAATGCATTCATTAATATAACACCAATGATTTTGAATAAAGGGGGCCAAGGTAATTTAATGGGGACTGGATACTTTTTAACACACAGTAATGGAAAATCATATAACCAAATAGAAAGATAGGAACCTCAACCTTTACTTAACAATACACATGAAAATTAACTCAAATAGCTGTAAACATACAAACTAAGCTTTTAAAAATTCTAGAAGAAAGAGAGGAGAAAATATTTGTGGCCTTGGGTTAGGCAAATACTTCTTAGCTCACAAAACAAAAATCAATAATTTGACTTCATCAAAATTAAATCTTTGGCTTTTCAAAAAACATTGTTAAGAAAATAAAAATGTTAGCCACAGACTGGCCAATTTAATGTTTTTTAGGTTATTATTTAAATTCCAGATAGTTAACATACAGTATAATATTAATTTCAAGTGTATAATATAGTGAAGATTGGCCAGTTTAAACTCCCACACATCCATGGACGCATATACACACAAATATATATAAAGGTATATACCCATAATATATATCAATAACAACTTGTCAACTAATAAGAAATATATATATTGGTCTCTGCTCCAAGTTCCTGCTAATATTTGGTTTTTGACCACAGTTCCTGACACAGAGCTCCTAAATTCCTTGGAATTTCCTGGGTTATAGGTGCATCTTTTGTTCTAATAAGGTGACTCTTAAGGGGCTAGTGGATCAGGGCTGATCACTAAAGGTCAAGTCATGACAAGAAGCTTGGAACTTTCAGCTCTACATTCCATTCCCTGGAGGGAGGAAAGGGGATGACAGCTGAGTTAATAATTGATCATATCGTTGTGATGAAGCCTTTGTAAATATTCCAAAAGTACAGAGTTCAAAGAGCTTCTGAGTTGGTGAACATATCTATGTGCCAAATACCCCAACTCCACAGAAGCAGAAGTTCCTGCATTCAGGGCGTGTGTAGACCTTGCCCTAAGCATCTCTTTATATGGCTGTTCACGTGTATCTTTTAAAGCATCCTTTGTAATAAATCAGCAATAGTAAGTAAACTATTTCCCTGGGTCCATAGAGTGGGTGAAACACTCTAGCAAATTATCAAACCTAATGAGGGAGTCATGGGAAATTTAAATTTGCAGCCAAGTTAGACAGTAGCCGTGGGTAACCTGGGAACCCACTTCTTGCAATTGCCATCTGAAGTGGGAGGCAGTCTTATGGGATTGAGCCCTTAATCCATAGAGTCTGCACAAACTGGTTAGTGTCAGAATTGGACTGAATAGTTAGTACACCCATTTGGTGTCAGAGGATTTGTCAATGTGGAAAAATATCCACATATCTGGTATAGAAGTGTTGTGAGTAAAGGAACTAAGTGTTTTTCTTTTTCTTTTTCTTTTCTTTTTTCTTTTTTTATGTAACTTAATAAGAAAACAACCTAATTGAAGATAAGTGAATGCCCAGTAAGCACAGTAACCTCATTAATCATCAGGGAAATGCAAATTAAAGCTACATTGAAATCCAATACATACCCACCAGGATGGCTAAAATTAAAAAGACTGACACTACCAATTTTGGGGGAAGATGTGGATTAACTGAAATTCATATATTGTTACTAAAAATGTAAAATGATACAGCCACTTTAGAAAAGATCTGGACGGTTTCTCATAAAGTTAAACATACCATAAAATATAAAAGTTCCATCCCTAGATATTTGCCCAAGAGAAATGAAAATAAATGCCCAGACAATGCTTGTTCAAGAATATTTGTACAGCTTTATTAATAATAACCAAAATATTGGAATAACCTAAATGCCCATCAATAGGTGAATGAGTAAGCATAATGTGGTATATAACTACAATAGATGTTCTCAGCAAGAAAAATAAACTAGCTACTGATTACCATGCAAAACGTAACTGAATTCTAAAAAAAAAAAAGTATGCTGGGCAAAAAATCCAGGTATAAGATAATATTACATGATTCCATTTATATGAAAGTCTGACTATAGGAAAAATTAATCTATAGTGACAGAAATCAGGTTTGCTGTTGTCTGGGGTCAGGGTGGGGGTGGGGATTTCCAGGAGGGGGGCATAAGAAGACCTTTTCAGGTGATGAAAATCTTCTATATTGTGGTAATGTTCATATTTGTTGCAATTCATGGAATACTTATAATGGATGTTTTTCACATAAATTATACTTCAATTTTTTTTAAGTGAAAGCTGAGCCTTTATATTGGAGATGGTGGTGATTCTGTATGTGAGTGATGGATTTTATATAAGTCACTTGGTTTGCAATGGGAGGTTTTATCAAGGAGATTCTTTAAGGAGATAGAGCTGGACTTTGGATTTGGATGTTTGAGTAAAGAGTGCTCAGCTGGTCCTGAATGATGCTCATTGACTTCCTCTCTCCACATACCATTGTGAAGTTGAGCATTAGAGGGCCTTTCAGCATAGGACAGAGAAAATTGTTCTGAGGCATCCTCTCTCAGGATTTTTAAATGATGGCACATTTCCATACAGAGATTGTGATGGTTAATATTGTGTGTCAACATACAATGATAGGTAGCTGATAGGCACATTGTTGAATGTACTATACTATATTCTATACCATATTGATTACTATGGTGCTATGTCCAGATATATAAAATACATTAAATTTGGGGGTTCTAATTTCCCCTCATAATAAATGATAAATCACCCAGTTGAAAATAGAATATCTTAGGTTATTTCATTATAAGTAGATATGACATTTAAATGAAGTTACTGCTAGGCTTCTACTTCTACAGCAAAAAAAAAAAAAAAAAAAAAAGCTGAGGCTTGAACTTCTCTTCTAATTTGTTTTCTACAGCTCTTTCCTTATATTTCATGTATAATTAAAGAATATATCATTTTAAGTAAACCAGATCTAGGTTCAAATCTTAACTTTGTCACATACCCTGGCCCTTGAGTGACAACTCTCTGATTAACTTCTTAACTTTCTCTTCTATTAGTTGGGAATAATATTACTTTTCATGTAGTGAGAGAGCAACCATAGAGTCTAAGCACATCAATGCAATGAAGTAAGGCTTCATTGAGTCAGTGACATTTAAAATTCCTTTATTCACAGGTAGATTATCAACAGATGGAATGAAGGATGTAGGATTTGAGGCAGAACACTGCTTTCAACAAAGGAATAGAGGTAAGAAATTACAGGGTGTGTTTGGCAGTTATACCAGTTTGTATATGGAGTGAGAAATTTTTAGGAGAGTTGTGAGAGTTAAAGCTATAGAGGGCCTTGAATGCCAAGACACAGAATTTGGATTTATATAATTACCAGTGGGGATAAACAAAAGTTCTTGACCAAGACATTGATTGATCAGAATTATACTTTAGGAAATATATCCTGGTAATGATAAGAGGAATAACTAGAGCTTGAGAAGTCAATTACCAAAATCAAAGACTGTGGCAATTGGGAGTTTACATAAAGTGGAACATCAAATCTAAGATACCATGAGTTGTAAGATGCGTCATTAGTTTATTTACTAAAATGAAATAACAGAAAGCACTCTAATTAAACTATGACACAATCCTAATACATCACTGATTGTAGAACGTATTCCAGTTTCAGAGATGTTAACATTTTAACAAATATGTATGTTAGAATTGATGAAATATGGTATAATGGTTATAATGAAAAGGAAGAAGAGATTAAAAATTTCGAAAGAATCTGATAACTGAATTACCAAAAATAGAGTGGGAATAGAAGGAATCAAATGTAGATCTGAGACTTTTAGTTTTACTTTTTTTTTATTAAGTTTACTTGTTTATCTTGAGAGAGACAGAGACAGCATGAGTAAGGGAGGGGCAGAGAGAGAGAGAGGGAGAGAGAGAGAATCCCAAGCAGGCTCTGCATTGCCAGCGCAGAGCCTGATGCGGGGCTCCAACTCACGAAACTGGGAGACCATGATCTGAGCTGAATCTGAGAGTCGGATGCTTAAGCGACTGAGAATTTCTGGGAAGTTGTTGATCAAAGAGTTGGAAATGTTAAAGAACTTGAAGACACAGTTGTTACTTGAAAGTGATATTTGAAAATCATGTACATTGAAGTCATGGGAATATGTGAGGTCACAAAAGAACAGAGAATATAGAAGAAGAGAATAGAATTAAGGACAGAAAGGTACATTTTTGCAGAATAAAAAAGGAACAAAGAAAACAGGAAAAAAAAGGAAAGAATATAAACACAGACATTGTAGGATAGGAAACCCAGGTTAGGGAAGAAAAACATCTCCAGAAGAATGTGTTGGCCATTAGTATTAATGGCTATAGAATGGTAAAGGATGAAGAAAGACAACTACTGGAGAAAAAAAACATAATTCTGTTTCAACCAAAGTTAATTAAGTGAAGTTAAGATTTTACGTGCTGAAAAATATTCTCAAAGAAACATGCTGAACAGATTTTATGTTCTTTTCTTTTTTGAGAACTTTCCAGCATTTAAGAGGGACACATTTTGTTTTAAAAGCTAGTATATAGGTGTTTAGAATCTGCCCCACATTTTTAAAAGCTAATGCATGCAATTTACCAGTAATCTGAACCAAATCTGAAACATAGCTGTCATAATAACTTCTCTAGTTCCCAGTACTGCAGATGGTCATTAGAATTTTCAAAGAGAAAAAATAAATGTAGCATCCAGAAATATAAAAACAGAGAGCAAAACATTTTTCTAAATGAATAAATAAATATTAATATGACTCATATTACAAATACTTTCTAACAAAGGATAAGGATATATGGCAAATATTCTCACAGAGCCATAGGTTCTACTTCATCACACCTTGTCATAGGGAGTATATTTTCACTGGGAGGAAGCACCTCATTTTGGCCCAACTCCTCACTCATCCCCAGCACAACCTATTATGTCACATGGACCTCTCTAATTCCACACCAGTTGTGTTGTATTCATTCATTCATTCATTCTTGCATTCCAGCTTCTACTGTGTTTTGCAATGAAAAAAATACTCAGCATCCCAATTCATCTTTAGCTGGACATTATGGCCTCTGAGGAAATTGTCAAACTAAACCCATTTCTAGGACCATGCCTGGGAAAAGGGAAGGAGGCTAGGAAGAAACAAATCACTGTATTCAATGACTTCCACTCTGAACATTTATATACTGGCAAAATCACAGTAAAATGAGCAACAAGGAAAGCCTTGATATAGAAAATGTAGGCTCAAAAATTAGGTCCATAAAATATTTGATGAACATTTAAATATGGACCAAATCCTCTGCTAGATGTTCTAGAGATATTTCATTTTATTTTATTCTCAAAACTACACTATGTGATGTATCTCATTGGTTCCATTTTCCAGATTCTAATACTGAAGATACAATAGGTTATTTGCCTACTGTGTAACAAACCAGAATTCAAATTCAAGTCTCACTCCAAAATTCATGACTTTCCCCCAACACAGTGTTGCCTTCTTGAATAATGGGTGGAAGTGAGAACAGAGATGCAAAGCTATGTTTGGAGCATATTAATAGTCAGCTTTTATGAGCTGATTGTGTATGGATATCTCAGTCTTCTTCTTTTTTCTTATTGCCATCAACTTAAACATATATCACCTTCCCATCACATGCTTCTGTGTCAGAGCTCACCTATCTGCAGTAGGGAGGCACCAAAGAAGCCATCCTAGGATTTAAACCAAGTATATTTTTGAATATCTTGAATACTTTTGAATATTATAAATGGCTTCTATAAACTAGATAAAGTGGTTTTTTATTAGCTATTTCTATTTTCATGTAAATAATACCCTAAAATCTTTTCACATTATATATATAATAATATATAATATATAATATATAATATATGTATTATATATATATATATATATATATATATAATGCTTATTTATTTTTGAGAGAGACAGAGAGACAGAGAGAGACAGAGCACAAGTGGGGGATGGACAGAGAGAGAGGGAGACACAGAATCGGAAACAGGCTCCAGGCTCCTAACTGTCAGCACAGAGCCAATGTGGGGCCCAAACTCATGAGAGATCATGACCTTAGCTGAAGTCAGATGCTTAGCCAACTGAGTCACCCAGGCATCCCTCAAATTATATTTTTAATGGACAAGTGTGCCCCACCACCTATTTTTTCTCACTAGAAAGGTTCTACTTTTTCTATTCTATATGCTATACCTTAACTTCTGACAAAGAACTGTTAAAATACAGCTATCGTATCTCAAATGCCCACCAAAAATAACTGATATGGCAAAGTGGACCCCTATTCTGTGACCAAAGTATAACCATATGTACCTTCTAATATTGTTGTGAATATTAGAAATGATTTATTTACTCAAAAAAGATTTGTTGAGTACCTGTTATGTGCCAAGAACAGTCCTAGTTATGTAATTCACCCAGCAATGAGCATGGAACATACCTGGTACTAAATAAATAAGGGCATGGACGTCACCTCACAGGATCATAGGAGAAGAGACATACAGCTACTAAAGGGACTGCTGATGACTTTGGAGATGTGTCCCTTTTCCTTTTCCCGTGGCAGCACAGTGATCATTGAAGGGTAATTGCTATTGCATCAGTGGATGTGCTTCCATGTTTCCTTTCCTTACAGGTACACCCGGATAGCACACTGTTATATAAATGGACCAATGATGGCCCCTATATATACTGACTATTATGTTGTTTACTTCTTCACAGCAGGCTAGGATTTTTATGCCAAAGCCCGCCAAACTTAAATTCTTACAC